>NW_020868202.1:0-24786 GCF_003369695.1 Bos indicus x Bos taurus
TGCCGCAGTCCATGGCACAGCAGAGTTCCTGAGCAGCTACACAATAACAAGCCATCAGATTTCAAATTAGTAGGTATTAGTTGTGATATTTTCCTGCAATCACTCAATAGCACCAACTGTTTATTTCTGTTTATCTAGTGCTTGTTATAGTAAGGTTTTATTAATACTCGAGGCATGGGTTGAGAGAGTCAAAAGCCATCATTTGATGCCAGTGTCATCAAATTCATGGTTCCTTTGACAGCAGTGTTGTTGTTCAGTCTTTTCTTGAAATCTTCCACTGTCGGGAAAACCACCACTTTAGCCTCCACAATGCTTACTGTTTCATTCCTTGGTGTAGTATTTAGATTTAAAAACCTCAGAACATGAGTTGAAGAGGGAATAAAACTTGAACCTTTACAATTGTTAGATTAATTTGTTTTGCAAAGATTGAGTGCTACATGAATGCAATCTGTGGGCACTAAACCAAAGGTATTCAAATTACTGTTTTCAGACATTGAAAATGTAATTATTCTGTTTCTTGAAAGTAACATATAGACATGCTTATTTGTAACAAGCACATACAAATACCCTAAAACGACTGGATTAGCTATATTACTATCAGATAGAATAGACTTCAAGACAAAATTATTACTAAAGACAAAAGAATATTTTTATAACCCCAAAGGGTCATTTCATCAGGAAGGGATGACCTTCAGCAAATAGTTAGATTTTTATGCCTTCATTTTCATGTGATAAAGATTTTAGAAAAGGCAGAGGAACCAAAGATCAATTGCCAATATCCGCTGGATCATGGAAAAAGCAAGAGAGTTCCAGAAAAATATCTATTTCTGCTTTATTGACTATGCCAAAGCCTTTGACTGTGTGGATCACAATAAACTGTGGAAAATTCTGAAAGAGATGGGAATACCCAGACCACCTGACCTGCCTCTTGAGAAAACCTATATGCAGGTCAGGAAGCAACAGTTAGAAACTGGACATGGAAAAACAGATGGGTTCCAAATAAGAAAAGGAGTACGTCAAGGCTGTATGTTGTCACCCTGCTTATTTAACTTCTATGCAGAGTACATCATGAGAAACGCTGGGCTGGAGGAAGCACAAGCTGGAATCAGATTGCGGGGAGAAAATATCAATAACCTCAGATATGCAGATGACAACCACCCTTATGGCAGAAAGTGAAGAGGAACTCAAAGCCTCTTGATGAAAGTGAAAGTGGAGAATAAAAAGTTGGCTTAAAGCTCGACATTCAAGAAAACAAGATCATGGCATCTGGTCCATCATTTCACGGGAAATAGATGGGGAAAACAGTGGAAAAAGTGTCAGGACTTTATTTTTTTGGGCTCCAAAATCACTGAACAGATGGTGACTGCAGCCATGAAATTAAAGACGCTTACTCCTGGAAGTAAAGTTATGATTCAACCTAGATAGCATATTCAAAGCAAAGACGTTACTTCGCCAACAAAGGTCCACCTAGTCAAGGCTATGGTTTTCCAGTGGTCATGTATGGATGTGAGAGTTGGACTGTGAAGAAAGCTGAGCGCCGAAGAACTGATGCTTTTGAAACTGTGGTGTGGAGAAGACTCTTGAGAGTCCCTTGGACTGCAAGGAGATCCAACCAGTCCATCTAAAGGAGATCGGTCCTGGGTATTCTTTGGAAGGAATGATGTAAAGCTGAAACTCAGTACTTTGGCCAACCTCATGTGAAGAGCTGATCATTGGAAAAGACCCTGATGCTGGGGAGGGATTGGAGGCAGGAGGGAGAAGGGGACGACAGAGGATGAGGATGGCTGGATGGCATCACCGACTCGATGGAACGTATGACTGAACTCTGGGTGTGGTGATGGACAGGGAGGCCTGGCGTGCTGCGATTCATGGGGTCACAACGAGTCAGACAGGATGAGTGACTGAACTGAACTCAAAGGGCATAAACATTGTTTTCTAACAGGGATTGTTCTGAGGACTGATGAGATAAAAATAACCTGTATATTTTTAGTATAGTGTCTGGCACATAGTAGATACTCATAAACGATGGCAATTTTTATTCTGTTTGAAAACAGAGTCCATGAGGGCAGGAATTGTTTTTAGTGTTTCTGTAGTGCTTAAGATGGTGCCTACCACGCATTTTTTATATGAATGACATGAATAAATAAATGAGCGAGTCAGAATTGTTCTATGTCATGGTATGTTGCACTTGTTTTTTCATAGGTCTGAGAGAGACAGAGTCTTTAGTATCTTAGAGTTGATAGTCTAGTTCTCTTTTCATATCGGCTGAGTTGTGTCCTCTCAAAAAGATAAGTTGTAATTCCCAGTACCTCAGAATGTGACCTTATTTGGAAATAATGAGTTTTGCAGATGAAAAGGTAATACTGAAGTATGATGGACCATTAATCAAATATGACTGATGTCCTTATAAGACGAGGGTAGACAGAAACCACGTGGGTGGGAGTGGGTGGGGCAGAGAGGAAGTCCCATGATGACAGAAGTAGGGTGAAGTCCTGCAAGCTGCCAGGCAATGCCAAGAAATGTCAGCACATCAACAGAAGCTAGGATTAGTATTCTTCCTACAGTTTCCAGAGGAAACATGGCCTAGCTGACAACTTGATTTTGGACTTCTGGCCTCCAGAACTGTGAGGCAGTAAATTTCAAAGCAGAATTCCTATTTCAAAAGTCTATGACACAGGCTCTTCATTCTGTGCTTCACTGCTCTCAGTGTTAGAGAACCTAGTGAACTTGTAAAGTGACCCACTCCATTTATGGATTGGAGTATGTTAAGCATTTTCTTTCATATTTGAAATGAAATCATCCTCCCTATAGCCTTCTGTTGTTTCTTGCAGTGTTCCTTGCCTATGTGTGTGTGATAAGTCGCTTCCTTCGTGTCCAACTCTTTGCAACTCTATGAACTGTAACCCACAAGGGCCCCCCTGACCAGGGATTCTCCTGGCAACGAATACTGGAGTTGGCTGCCATGCCCTCCTCCACTGTGATCTTCCCAAACCAAGGACTGAACATGCATCTCTTATGTCTCCTGCATTGGCAGGCAGGTTCTTTACCACTAGCGCCACCTCGTTCCTTGAAGTGTGAAGGTGAAGTTGCTCAGTTGTGGTCGGACTCTTTGTGACCCCCATGGACTGTAGTCCACCAGGCTCCTCCATCCATAGAATTTTATAGGCAAGAGTACCGGAGTGGGTTGCCAATTACACAAAAAAAACTCTACGTATTTCTCCACATGATAACTTCCCAAATGTTTGCTGATAAAATTTGTCTGGTAAAGTTTCTGTTTTTCAAGATAAAAATATCTGGTTTTTGTGTGATATTTACCTGGCAAAAAATAACTGAAAGAAACATCTATACATAAATACAATATTGAAGCAATTTAGCTATTTGCTTAATGGGTTATTTGCAATCTGTACAAATTGTGAGTTTGAGTAAAGGTAAGTAAATCAACAAAGTTAAAATCACCAAGAAAATACTTAAGTGAAGGTTTTATGAAAGATGATTAATTTTAAAAATACACAAGTATTATATTGTCTACTTGCAAATGCCTTTTCTGATTTAAGATTTATTATCTCTTTGGCTTTCATAGAAAAACAATATAAAAGACATTCATTTAAAGAATATTCTGGATCACTTGTGGTAGTGGTAGTCATTGGGGATGAAAATAGTACCTAGTTCATAGGATAATTTTAAAGGTACAGTGAGGTCAATGCATAGAATTGTTCATACAGTGCTTTGATGTCATGAGTGGTTAGAGGAAGTTAGCTATTACATTGTTATTATATAACATATTAACATGGAGAAGGCAATGGCACCCCACTCCAGTACTCTTGCCTGGAAAATCCCACGGATGGAGGAGCCTGGTGGGCTGCAGTCCATGGGGTTGCTAAGGGTCGGACACGACCTGGATGACTTCACTTTCACTTTCACTTTCATGCATTGGAGAAGGCAATGGCAACCTACTCTGGTGTTCCTGCCTGGGGAATCCCAGGGACGGGGGAGCCTGGTGGGCTGCCGTCCATGGGGTCGCACAGAGTCGGACACAACTGAAGCGACTTAGCAGCAGCAGCAGCAACATGTTAACAAAACCTTTTCTTAAAAAATGGGAGTCATTTTATGTATTTCTGATAATTACCGAACATACATATTGCTTTCTTTGCGCCTGGTAATGCAAACTGTGTAACCCATATGTTTCCCATATTATTTGGGTCTGCTACGAAGTTCAGAGCAAAATTTATTACTCAGTTTGTCATTAATTTCTTAAGAATCTCTGGTTACAGCGATATTTGCCCATTAAATCAGAGCATTCTTTGAAAAAACTGGGTCTGTATAGCATTGTAATATTTGAATAGGACAAATGTTGGAGTGCTGAGACTTGTTTTTATAGATTTAATGTAGGTAATGAAACATAGACGGTTATATGATGAAGCATTCTTTTAGGTTTGTTTTGAGACAAGTAGTAGCAGTAATTCCATTAAAATCTAACACAGCATTAATTCCTCCTAATTTGGCATCAGTTTAACCTCTAATTCTGTCTTTGGTGTATGTCGGCTTTGAGAAAGAGGGAGAAGGAAGGAAGATAGTTGTTTTTTTAATGTGTCTACTTGTTAATAAGTTGCTTATGAAGTAGTCTTTAACCACAGTTAGAGACCTCATGAGACCAATTTCAGTGTTGTTTTTTCCTTTGTGGAGACCTATTTTTCCATCAGTATCATTTTCCTTCCATCTTTAGTTCAGTTCCTCAGTTCTGTCCAACTCTTTGTGACGCCATGGACTGTAGCATGCCAAACCTCCTGTCCTACACCAACTTACTACACCAGAGCTTACTCAAATTCATGTCCATCGAGTTGGTGATGCCATCCAACCATCTCATCCTCTGTCATCCCCTTCTCCTGCACTCAATCTTTCCCAGCATCAGGGTCTTTTCCAGTGAGTCAGTTCTTTGCATCAGGAGGCCTAAGTATTGGAGTTTCAGCTTCACCATCAGTCTCTCCAATGAACACCCAGGACTGATCTCCTTTAGGATGGACTGGTTGGATCTTCTTGCAGTCCAAGGGACTCTCAAGAGTCTTCCCCAACACCACAATTCAAAAGCATCAATTCTTCAGTGCTCAGATTTCTTTATGGTTCAACTCTCACATCCATACATGATTACCGGAAAAAGCATAGTCTTGACTAGATGAACCTTTGTTGACAAAGTAATGTCTCTGCTATTTAATTTGCTGTCTATATTACTCATAACTTTTCTTCCAAGGAGCAAGCGTCTTTCAATTTCATGGCTGCAATCACCATCTGCAGTGATTTTGGAGCCCAAAATAACAACGTCTGCCACTGTTTCTCCATCTATTTTCCATGAAGTGACAGGACTGGATGCCATGACCTTTGTTTTCTGAATGTTGAGCTTTAAGCCAACTTTTTCACCCTCCTCTTTCACTTTCATCAAGAGGCTCTTTAGTTCCTCTTCACTTTCTGCCATAAGGGTGGTGTCATCTGCATATCTGAGGTGATTGATATTTCACCCAGCAATCCTGATTCCAGCTTGTGCTTCATCCAGCCCAGTGTTTCTCATGATGTACTCTGCATATAAGTTAAATAAGCAGGGTGACAATACACAGCCTTGATGTACACTTTTTCCTATTTGGAACCAGTCTGTTGTTCCATGTCTTGTTCTACTGTTGCTTCCTGACCTGTATACAGATTTCGCAAGAGGCAGGCCAGGAGGTCTGGTATTCCCATCTCTTTCAGAATTTTCCACAGTTTATTGTGATCCACACAGTCAAAGGCTTTGGCATAGCCAATAAAGTAGAAATAGATGTTTTTCTGGAGTTCTCTTGCTTTTTCTATGATCCTGCGGATGTTGGCAATTAGATCTATGGTTCCTCTGCCTTTTCTACATCCAGCTTGAACATCTGGAAGTTCACGGTTCACGTATTGCTGAAGCTTGGCTTGGAAAATTTTGAGCATTACTTTGCTAGCGCGTCAGACTTCTCTCACTGCTGCGTTTTCCAAATCTGCTGACACAGTGAGTGCAACACTTTCACAGCATCATCTTAAAACAGCTCAACTGGAATTCCATCACCTCCACTAGCTTTGTTCACAGTGATGCTTCCTAAGGCCCATTTGACTTCACTTTCCAGAATGTCTGGCTCTAGGTGAGTGGTCACACTATCGTGATTATCTGGGTCGTGAAGATCTTTTTTGTACAGTTCTTCTGTGTATTCTTGCCACCTCTTCTTAATATCTTCTGCTTCTGTTAAGTCCATACCATTTCTGTCCTTTATTGAGCCCATCTTTGCATGAAATGTTCCTTTGGGATCTCTAATTTTCTTGAAGAGATCTCTAGTCTTTCCCATTCTGTTGTTTTCCTCTATTTCTTTGTACTGATCACTGAGGAAGGCTTTCTATCTCTCCATGCTATTCTTTGGAACTCTGCATTCAAATTAGTATCTTTCCTTTTCTCCTTTGCTTTACAATTGCTGTACAATGTCAAAAACCTCTGTCCATAGTTCTTCAGGCACTCTATCAGATCTAACTCCTTGAATCTGCTTGTCACTTCCACTTGCATAATCCTAAGGGATCTGATTTAGGTCATACCTGAATAGTCTAGTGGTTTTCCCTACTTTCTTCAATTTAAGTCTGAATTTGGCAATAAGGAGTTCATGATCTGAGCACAGTCAGCTTCTGGTCTTATTTTTGCTAACTGTATAGAACTTCTCCATCTTTGGCTACAAAGAATATAATCACTCTGATTTCAGTATTGACCATTTGGTGATGTCCATGTGTAGAGTTGTCTCTTGTGTTATTGGAAGAGGGTGTTTGCTATGACCAGTGCATTCTCTTAGCAAAAACTCCTGTTAGCCTTTGCCCTGCTTCATTCTGTACTCCAAGGCCAAACTTACCTGTTACTCCAGGTATCTCTTGACTTCCTACTTTTGCATTCCTGTCCCCTAAGATGGAATGGACATCTTTTCTTGTCTAAGTAACAAGCATGAGATAAGCAAAAATAAACAGCTAGTGCTACTGAGCGATTACAGTAAGATATCGCAACTAATACCTACTAATGTAAAATCTGACAGGTAGCTTTGCTCTACTTTTTGAGCATATAGAAAATGAATAGTGTAAAAAAACGTCAAAAGAAACTGTAGTTAATACTTCAGTATCAACTATCTGTTACTTGAGCAACTCCACAGAAATTCAGAAAATCTTTATTTTTAAAGTATGTTTAATTGTGAATTTTTATCAATTCAGACTGGCCTTTCCTCCAATTATTCTGAAGAGTAAGATATTATTTAAATCAGAACAGAAAATATAATTAAAATTTACATAAAACTTTTGTGGCTGAATTCTACAGAGTATTCTAAAGTATATGAAAGAAGATTAAATTATACCACTGGAGATACAACAAAATACTCATTATGGATATAGAGAGAACTTACCAAATTTACCAAAATTACATCTGTATCTCCATTAAACATCTGACTAATTTATACTAATTTGAATATATTTTCTTACCTGCAGCTTCATCTCTTCTAAGTCTTTAGTTTTCTCTACTAATTCTCCTCGTACCTCTTCAAGCAGCAGCTGAAACTTTTCCTGGTGAGTTTGCTTTTCATTTAAAACGCGCTTGAGTTCATTTTGTGACTTTATGTACTCATCCTGCAACCTAATTTTTAGAAAAAGAAGAATTTAAGTGTATCCATTGCTTTTTAATTGTATTACCTTAAAGTCAACCAACACTATGGAACAA
Source organism: Bos indicus x Bos taurus (assembly GCF_003369695.1). Lineage (NCBI taxonomy): Eukaryota > Metazoa > Chordata > Mammalia > Artiodactyla > Bovidae > Bos > Bos indicus x Bos taurus. The sequence goes on from NW_020868202.1 coordinate 7,739, forward strand.
GATCAACATCATATATTCTATTTAAACTTCCAAATATTGCTTTACCAAGTGTCACTTAACTATTAACACTGTAATTTCTGAACACAACTTTACTTTGAAGGAAAAAAAATTTAGCCACTGAGATACATAAATTTTATATCCCACTTTCAAAATAAGACTTTAATAAATTTATAATCCACTTGATTTAAAGAACATTTACTGTACTCAAAAAGCTTTAAATGTATATTGTACATTATAACAAAATTACACTGTATGTTCCACAGCAAATATTCAGACAAAATAAAAATTTTTAATCAAGCCTCTCACCTCCAAATTTAAATAATTACCTTGTGTGTTCAGCTTTCAGAGTCTGATAATTGGTTTTTATGATGTTCACATCTTAATCGTTCATCAATTAACATTTTTTGGAGCTCAGATTGAGAATGTCTCAGTTCACTGTCTCCACCAGGAGGAAAAATGGTGGGAAAAGCATCCATATTGGTAACTGAGTGGACAACCATGTAAAAATAAGTTCTGGCTTTCTTAATGTCTTAGTTTTCTTTCCAAGAGTATTTTCCACTTTCTTCTTGCTAAGACAGAATCTCAGGAGGTCAAATTATACCTGTAGAGAGACATACACTTAATGATCAGTGAACTTCTTCAGTGTTATATATTTTTATCACTTACTATTCTCCTTATCATTTCTATAACAAATTCAATTTTCAGATTTTCAATTGTTCGTAAAACAAAATTCAAAAATAAAGTGTGAATCATATCTTAAATTTTCTTGACTTCCATGCAGTTTCTGTGACCATCAAGGTTACATCTTCAAGTAGTAACCTAACTAGAAGTATTGATTCTGCCACTGTAAGTAGTCCTAGATTCACATATCACCAACATTTTCTAAAGCTACTGAGGTAAATTTCAAGGGTGGATTCTGGTACAAAATTCATACTCTGAAACCAGGGGAAAAGCCATTTGGATCTTGGCAAGTGACTAGTGAGAGTCACAGTCTTCACAAAGATGAGCTTGAACATGTAATTATGTCTGTGATTAATGTTACAAAGGGTGTTTTACTTGACACAAGGTGACTGCAGTCGGGCAGCAGATTCAGAGGAGAAATCAGTTAACACATAAATATTGATCATCTATGTATTATGCACTGTGCTAAGGACAGGAAACTCAATCACCAATTCAGGATTATGAAAGTAACTGAATGTGTGCTTTATCTAGAAGTAAAAAACTGACAACAGTGTTCTTACTGTAAATAAAAACAAAAATTTTAATCAAAATAATTCTGTTACTTTTAACGTCATTTATCTTTCTCAAGACTACTATATATATTTTTTTCCATCTCCCTTAGTCATGGTGATTATGAATTACCTTTCCTTACTACAAGAGACAATCTTTAGCCTACACAAACAAACCATTCAATTACTGAGTCTTGCTTGAAATACATCATTTCTGATAATTAATGTGATGTCTACATATTACATAAGAAGACTTTTAAACTAAAAATGAGGTCGCTTTGGTTTCCTGCTTTGTCCATGCAGAATCTGCCTGCAACGTAGAAGATGAGTTCAATCCCTGGGGTTGGGAAGATACCCTGGAGAAGGAAATGGCATCCCATTCCAGTATTCTTGTGGGAAATCCCATGAACAGAGGAATCTGGCAGGCTATAGTTCACAGGGTCACAAAAAAGTCAGACATGACTTAGCAATGAAACAACAACAGAAGTCTTTCAAGGACGCTTTACTTCTTATTCTTAGGTTTAATGTGCACAAGGATTCGATCTTTGAAAATACAGAGTTAACTGTTTGTAGCAGCTATCTCAATATTATCCTATTACGAGTATATATTTTACATTTGCCCTGGAATTTATAAAGTAGATCATAAAACTGGCATGTGATTTTGATTCTGCTCTTTGATCCAAATTAATTTTTAAGAGACAGAAGCATACAATAAACGTATCTCATATTTTCTATTAATATCACCAAAATGCATTATAAGGCTTTAATTTTAATTAGCCAAAAGCTTAAACTATATTAGAAAAATCAAAAGCTACCCTTTAGTCCTACTACTAGTGAAAGAAAGATTTCCAAACTGAGTTGTTGTTTTGTTTTTTGTTTTTGGTATTCCAGTTAACTTGACAGTAAGGTGTATACTCTCACTGACCCCCTACCCAAAAATTAGAGTTAAGTCCTCACAGAAATAAAACTTTCCTCTTGGCAACTGAAATATTCACCAGAAGTACTTACTTTCTAGGAATTAACTAATTTTAGAAAATCCCATTCTCATTCACCCACCACATTACCTCATCTCCAATTCTAGCTTCTATACAAACATATGTGTAATTGCCCTCTTATATTTTCCCAAACCAGGAGGATTTCTCTGCTCCAAGATGATGTTTGCAAATTCATTACCTTTTTATATGTTTAAACTTTAGTGACTAATAAAGCTAGAATATACCAACACACATTACCAGTAAGTGCCACACTGAAACACATGATATACTTTCCCCTCGTACACTACGGGGCTATCCCAGGTGGCTCAGTGGTAAAGAATTTGCCTGCAAATCCGGGCGACACAGGAGAAATGGGTTCAATCCCTGGGTCAGGAAGATCCTCTGAAGAAGGAAATGGCAACTCACTCTAGTATTCTTGTCTGGATGATCCCATGGACGGAGGAGCCTGGCGTGCTGCAGTCCATGGGGTCACAAAGAGTCAGACACAACTGAGCAACTAAGCACAGACACATGCAACACAAGAAAATCACGGTGATTTCCACGTGTGGACACATGTTCACATGTGTGTGCGTGCACACACGCACAAATCTATACTAAGCTTTCTGGAAAGCTGTTATTTTTGTTCAGTGGCTAAGTCGTGTCTGACTCTTTGTGATCCCATGGACTGCAGCACATCAGGCTAACGTGTCCTTCACTGTCTCCTGGAGTTTTGCTCAGATTCGTGTTCACTGAATTGGTGATGCTATCTAACCATCTCATCCTCTTCTACCCTCTTCTTCATTTCAATCTTTCCCAGCATCAGGATCTTTTCCAATGAGTTGGCTCTCTGCATCAGGTGCCCAAATCTGCTTATCCCCTGCCCTATCTTATGAAAATAGCTGGATGAGTACCCAAATGTAATTACTATATAAGAATTTTCTCGTTGACATTGTTTTTAATTTAAAAATGAACAAATTAGAAATAAGCTAAACTTCCATAAATAAAGGAAGATATATCTACCGTATCATTGCAAAAGATAAGTTAGATCTGTCTCCACAGAATGGTGAAGAGTATGAATGACAGGTACACACACATGTTTACATACATATAGTCAATTAGTGGTACAGCAAGCTGAGAATAGTGGTAATTTTTGGGGAAATAATAACTGGGAGACGCTCTGACAGAAAAACCTCTACTTTCAGTTTTATTCTTAAATTTTATTTTTAAAAATTACAAAAATTTTTTTTCAGGTAATGAACAATTCTATCATTATATTCAAATTACCTTAAACCAAATTCAACTACTTTGCTTTCACTCTACCTTCAACATCCTTACTTTCCAGCTTTTGGTACTGATACCAGTATTATGCTACCATTCATCCAAACTTACAACCCCAAAGTCTTCTCTGCTTTCTCACTCAAATTCCCATGCATAGAGAACAAATATTTTCTTTAAAATGCACTCCATTCTCTCCACTGCTTCTTGACTACAAAAAGCCAGACTGTATCACCTTATAACTAGACTACTAGAGCTTTGTATTTATTGTCCGTTTCCAATATTTTCTCTCTAGTCTACCCACCAAAGCACTGCCAGATTAGCAGTCAGAAAATTTTATATCACTTCTCAGTTCAGTTGCTCAGTCGTGTCCGACTCTTTGCAACCCCATGAATCGCAGCACGCCAGGCCTCCTGTCCATCACCAACTCCCAGAGTTCACTGAGACTCACGTCCATCGAGTCGGTGATGCCATCCAGCCATCTCATCCTCTGTCGTCCCCTTCTCCTCCTGCCCCCAATCCCTCCCAGCATCAGAGTCTTTTCCGGTGAGTCAACTCTTCACATGAGGTGGCCAAAGTACTGGAGTTTCAGCTTTAGCATCATTCCTTCCAAAGAAATCCCAGGGCTGATCTCCTTCAGAATGGACTGGTTGGATCTCCTTGCAGTCCAAGGGACTCTCAAGAGTCTTCTCCAAACACCACAGTTCAAAAGCATCAATTCTTTGGCACTCAGCTTTCTTCACAGTCCAACTCTCACATCCATACATGACCACTGGACAAACCATGGCCTTGACTAGACGGACCTTTCTCACTCTCACTCAAAAGCCCCTCTATATGAAACAAAATCAAAACACTCCGCTCTATCAAAGCCTGGCACAATCAGCCCCAATCTACCTTGTGCAATCTCATTTCCTACCATCTGCCAAGAATATCCTACTCCAGATAGTCCCCTGAATAAACATGCACATAACACCTTTGTTCACAGTTTTTGTCTTACTTTGTGAACTCTATACTAATGGAAATAGACTCAAGTGAAGTCAAGTGGGCCTTAGAAAGCATCACTATGAACAAAGCTAGTAGAGGTGATAGAATTCCAGTTGAGCTATTCCAAGTCCTGAATGATGATGCTGTGAAAGTGCTGCACCTAATATGCCAGCAAATTTGGAAAACTCAGCAGTGGCCACAGGACTAGAAAACGTCAGTTTTCATTCCAATCCCAAAGAAAGGCAATGCCAAAGAATGCTCAAACTACCACACAATTGCACGCATCTCACACGCTAATAAAGTAATGCTCAAAATTCTCCAAGCCAGGCTTCAGCAATATGTGAACCGTGAACTTCCTGATGTTCAAGCTGGTTTTCGAAAAGGCAGAGGAACCAGAGATCAAATTGCCAACATCCGCTGGATCATGGAAAAAGCAAGAGAATTCCAGAAAAACATCTATTTCTGTTTTATTGACTATGCCAAAGCCTTTGACTGTGTGGATCACAATAAACTGTGGAAAATTCTGAAAGAGATGGGAATACCAGACCACCTGAATCTGCCTCTTGAGAAATTAGTATGCAGGTCAGGAAGCAACACTTAGAACTGGACATGGAACAAGACACTGGTTCCAAATAGGAAAAGGAGTACATCAAGGCTGTATACTGTCATCCTGCTTATTTAACTTATATGCAGAGTACATCATGAGAAACGCTAGGCTGGACGAAGCACAAGCTGGAATCAAGATTGCCGGGAGAAACATCAATAACCTCAGATATGCAGATGACACCACCCTTATGGCAGAAAGTGAAGAGGAACTCAAAAGCCTCTTGATGAAAGTGAAAGTAGAGAGTGAAAAAGTTGGCTTAAAGCTCAATATTCAGAAAACGAATCATGGATTCTGGTCCCATCACTTCATGGGAAATAGATGGGGAAACAGTGGAAACAGTGTCAGACTTTATTTTTCTGGGCTCCAAAATCACTGCAGATGGTGACTGCAGCCATGAAATTAAAAGACGCTTACTCCTTGGAAGGAAAGTTATGACCAACCTAGATAGCATATTCAAAAGCAGAGACATTACTTTGCCAACAAAGGTTTGTCTAGTCAAGGCTATGGTTTTTCCTGTGGTCATGTATGGATGTGAGAGTTGGGACTGTGAAGAAGGCTGAGTGGCAAAGAATTGATGCTTTTGAACTGTGGTGTTGGAGAAGACTCTTGAGAGTCCCTTGGGCTGCAAGGAGATCCAACCAGTCCATTCTGAAGGAGATCAGCCCTGGGATTTCTTTGGAGGGAATGATGCTAAAGCTGAAACTCTAATACTTTGGCCACCTCATGCGAAGAGTTAACTCATTGGAAAAGACCCTGATGCTGGGAGGGATTGGGGGCAGGAGGAGAAGGGGACGACAGAGGATGAGATGGCTGGATGGCATCACCGACTCGATGGACGTGAGTCTCAGTGAACTCTGGGAGTTGGTGATGGACAGGGAGGCCTGGCGTGCTGCGATTCATGGGATCGAAAAGAGTCGGACGCGACTGAGTGACTGATCTGATCTGATCTGATGGATGATAATCACTAATGACTGTCCTCTATTTTTTAATTTTATTTTTAAACTTTACATAATTGTATTAGTTTTGCCAAATATCAAAATGAATCCGCCACAGGTATACATGTGTTCCCCATCCTGAACCCTCCTCCCTCCTCCCTCCCCATACCATCCCTCTGGGTCATCCCAGTGCACTAGCCCCAAGCATCCAGTATCGTGCATCGAACCTGGACTGGCAACTCATTTCTTACATGATATTTTACATGTTTCAATGTCATTCTCCCAAGTCTTTCCACCCTCTCCCTCTCCCACAGAGTCCATAAGACTGTTCTATACATCAGTGTCTATTTTGCTGTCTCGTACACCGGGTTATTGTTACCATCTTTCTAAATTCCATATATATGCGTTAGTATACTGTATTGATGTTTTTCCTTCTGGCTTACTTCACTCTGTGTAATAGGCTCCAGTTTTATCCACCTCATTAGAACTGATTCAAATGTATTCTTTTTAATGGCTGAGTAATACTCCATTGTGTATATGTACCACAGCTTTCTTATCCATTCATCTGCTGATGGACACCTAGGTTGCTTCCATGTCCTGGCTATTATAAACAGTGCTGCGATGAACATTGGGGTACACGTGTCTCTTTCCCTTCTGGTTTCCTCAGTGTGTATGCCCAGCAGTGGGATTGCTGGATCATAAGGCAGTTCTATTTCCAGTTTTTTAAGGAAGCTCCACACTGTTCTCCATAGTGGCTGTACTAGTTTGCATTCCCACCAACAGTGTAAGAGGATTCCCTTTTCTCCACACTCTCTCCAGCATTTATTATTTGTAGACTTTTGGATCGCAGCCATTCTGACTGGTGTGAAATGGTACCTCATAGTGGTTTTGATTTGCATTTCTCTGATAATGAGTGATGTTGAGCATCTTTTCATGTGTTTGTTAGCCATCTGTATGTCTTCTTTGGAGAAATGTCTATTTAGTTCTTTGGCCCATTTTTTGATTGGGTCGTTTATTTTTTCTGGAGTTGAGCTGTAGGAGTTGCTTGTATATTTTTGAGATTAGTTGTTTGTCAGTTGCTTCATTTGCTATTATTTTCTCCCATTCTGAAGGCTGTCTTTTCACCTTGCTAATAGTTTCCTTTGATGTGCAGAAGCTTTTAAGGTTAATTAGGTCCCATTTGTTTATTTTTGATTTTATTTCCAATATTCTGGGAGGTGGGTCATAGAGGATCCTGCTGTGATGTATGTCAGAGAGTGTTTTGCCTATGTTCTCGTCTAGGAGTTTTATAGTTTCTGGTCTTACGTTTAGATCTTTAATCCATTTTGAGTTTATTTTTGTGTATGGTGTTAGAAAGTGTTCTAGTTTCATTCTTTTACAAGTGGTTGACCAGATTTCCCAGCACCGCTTGTTAAAGAGACTGTCTTTAATCCATTGTATATTCTTGCCTCCTTTGTCAAAGATAAGGTGTCCATATGTGTGTGGATTTATCTCTGGGCTTTCTATTTTATTCCATTGATCAATATTTCTGTCTTTGTGCCAGTACCATACTGTCTTGATAACTGTGGCTTTGTAGTAGAGCCTGAAGTCGGGTAGGTTGATTCCTCCAGTTCCATTCTTCTTTCTCAAGATCGCTTTGGCTATTCGAGGTTTTTTGTATTTCCATACAAACTGTGAAATTATTTGTTCTAGCTCTGTGAAGAATACTGTTGGTAGCTTGATAGGGATTGCGTTTAATCTATAAATTGCTTTGGGTAGTATACTCATTTTCACTATATTGATTCTTCCAATCCATGAACATGGTATATTTCTCCATCTATTAGTGTCCTCTTTGATTTCTTTCACCAGTGTTTTACAGTTTTCTATATATAGGCCTTTAGTTTCTTTAGGTAGATATATTCCTAAGTATTTTATTCTTTCTGTTGCAATGGTGAATGGAATTGTTTCCTTAATTTCTCTTTCTGTTTTCTCATTATTAGTGTATAGGAATGCAAAGGATTTCTGTGTGTTGATTTTATATCCTGCAACTTTACTATAGTCATTGATTATTTCTAGTAATTTTCTGGTAGAGTCTTTAGGGTTTTCTATGTAGAGGATCATGTCATCTGCAAATAGTGAGAGTTTTACTTCTTCTTTTCCAATTTGGATTCCTTTTATTTCTTTTTCTGCTCTGATTGCTGTGGCCAAAACTTCCAAAACTATGTTGAATAGTAATGGTGAAAGTGGGCACCCTTGTCTTGTTCCTGACTTTAGAGGAAATGCTTTCAATTTTTCACCATTGAGGATAATGTTTGCTGTGGGTCTGTCATATATAGCTTTTATTATGTTGAGGTATGTTCCTTCTATTCCTGCTTTCTGGAGAGTTTTTATCATAAATGGACGTTGAATTTTGTCAAAGGCTTTCTCTGCATCTACTGAGATAATCATATGGTTTTATTTTTCAATTTGTTAATGTGGTGTATTACATTGATTGATTTGCGGATACTGAAGAATCCTTGCATCCCTGGGATAAAGCCCACTTGATCATGGTGTATGATCTTTTTAATGTGTTGTTGGATTCTGATTGCTAGAATTTTGTTAAGGATTTTTGCATCTATGTTCATCAGTGATATTGGCCTGTAGTTTTCTTTTTTGTGGGATCTTTGTCAGGTTTTGGTATTAGGGTGATGGTGGCCTCATAGAATGAGTTTGGAAGTTTACCTTCCTCTGCAATTTTTTGGAAGAGTTTGAGCAGGATAGGTGTTAGCTCTTCTCTAAATTTTTGGTAGAATTCAGCTGTGAAGCCGTCTGGACCTGGGCTTTTGTTTGCTGGAAGATTTTTGATTACAGTTTCAATTTCTGTGCTTGTGATAGGTCTGTTAAGATTTTCTATTTCTTCCTGGTCGAGTTTTGGAAAGTTGTACTTTTCTAAGAATTTGTCCATTTCTTCCACGTTGTCCATTTTATTGGCATATAATTGTTGATAGTAGTCTCTTATGATCCTTTGTATTTCTGTATTGTCTGTTGTGATCTCTCCATTTTCGTTTCTAATTTTGTTGATTTGATTTTTCTCCCTTTGTTTCTTGATAAGTCTGGCTAATGGTTTATCCATTTATCCTTTCAAAGAACCAGCTTTTGGTTTTGTTGATTTTTGCTATGGTCTCTTTTCTTTTGCATTTATTTCTGCTCTAATTTTTAAGATTTCTTTCCTTCTACTAACCCTGGGGTTCTTCATTTCTTCCTTTTCTAGTTGCTTTAGGTGTAGAGTTAGGTTACTTTATTTGACTTTTTTCTTGTTTCTTGAGGTGTGCCTGTATTGCTATGAACTTTCCCCTTAGGACTGCTTTTACCGTGTCCCACAGGTTTTGGGTTGTTGTGTTTTCATTTTCATTCGTTTCTATGTAAATTTTGATTTCTTTTTTGATTTCTTCTGTGATTTGTTGGTTATTCAGCAGCGTGTTGTTCAGCCTCCATATGTTGGCATTTTTAATAGTTTTTCTCCTGTAATTGAGATCTAATCTTACTGCATTGTGGTCAGAAAAAATGCTTGGAATGATTTCTATTTTTTTGAATTTACTAAGGCTAGCTTTATGGCCCAGGATGTGATCTATCCTGGAGAAGGTTCCATGTGCGCTTGAGAAAAAGGTGAAATTCATTGTTTTGGGATGAAATGTCCTATAGATATCAATTAGGTCTAACTGGTCTATTGTATCGTTTAAAGTTTGTATTTCCTTGTTAATTTTCTGTTTAGTTGATCTATCCATAGGTGTAAGTGGGGTATTAAAGTCTCCCACTATTATTGTGTTATTGTTAATTTCTCCTTTCATACTTGTTAGCATTTGTCTTACGTACTGTGGTGCTCCCGTGTTGGGTGCATATATATTTATAATTGTTATATCTTCTTCTTGGATTGATCCTTTGATCATTATGTAGTGACCTTCTTTGTCTCTTTTCACAGCCTTTGTTTTAAAGTCTATTTTATCTGATATGAGTATTGCTACTCCTGCTTTCTTTTGGTCCCTATTTGCATGGAAAATCTTTTTCCAGCCCTTCACTTTCAGTCTATATGTGTCCCCTGTTTTGAGGTGGGTCTCTTGTAGACAACATATGTAGGGGTCTTGTTTTTGTATCCATTCAGCCAGTCTTTGTCTTTTGGTTGGGGCATTCAACCCATTTACGTTTAAGGTAATTACTGATAAGTATGATCCCGTTGCCATTTACTTTATTGTTTTGGGTTCGAGTTTATACACTGTTTTTGTGTTCCCTGTCTAGAGAATATCCTTTAGTATTTGTTGGAGAGCTGGTTTGGTGGTGCAGATTTCTCTCAGCTTTTGCTTGTCTGAAAAGCTTTTGATTTCGCTTTCATACTTGAATGAGATCCTTGCTGGGTACAATAATCTGGGCTGTAGGTTATTTTCTTTCATCATTTTAAGTATGTCTTGCCATTCCCTCCTGGCTTGAAGAGTTTCTATTGAAAGATCAGCTGTTATCCTTATGGGAATTCCCTTGTGTGTTATTTGTTGTTTTTCCCTTGCTGCTTTTAATATTTGTTCTTTGTGTTTGATCTTTGTTAATTTGATTAATATGTGTCTTGGGGTGTTTCTCCTTGGGTTTATCCTGTTTGGGACTCTCTGGGTTTCTTGGACTTGGGTGATTATTTCCTTCCCCAGTTTAGGGAAGTTTTCCACTATTATCTCCTCAAGTATTTTCTCATGGTCTTTCTTTTTGTCTTCTTCTTCTGGAACCCCTATGATTTGAATGTTGTAGCGTTTAATATTGTCCTGGAGGTCTCTGAGATTGTCCTCATTTCTTTAAATTCGTTTTTCTTTTATCCTCTCTGATTCATTTATTTCTACCATTCTATCTTCTAATTCACTAATCTTATCTTCTGCCTCTGTTATTCTACTATTTGTTGCCTCCAGGGTGTTTTTAATTTCATTTATTGCATTATTCATTATATATTGACTCTCTTTTATTTCTTCTAGGTCGTTGTTAAACCTTTCTTGCATCTTCTTAATCCTTGTCTCCAGGCTCTTTATCTGTGATTCCATTTTAGTTTCAAGATTTTTGGATCAATTTCACTATCATTATTCAGAATTCTTTATCAGGTAGATTCCCTATCTCTTCCTCTTTTGTTTGGTTTGGTGGGCATTTACCCTGTTCCGTTATCTGCTGAGTATTCCTCTGTCTCTTCATCTTGTTTAAATTGCTGAGTTTGGGGTGTCCTTTCTGTATTCTGGCAGTTTGTGGAGTTCTCTTTATTATGGCGTTTCCTCACTGTGTGTGGGTTTGTACAGGTGGCTTGTCAAGGTTTCCTGGTTAGGGAAGCTTGTGTCGGTGTTCTGGTGGGTGGAGCTGTATTTCTTCTCTCTGGAGTGCAATGAAATGTCCAGTAATGAGTTATGAGATGTCTATAGTTTTGGGGTGACTTTGGGCAGCCTGTATCTTGAAGCTCAGGGCTGTGTTCCTTTGTTGCTGGAGAATTTGCTTGGTATGCCTTGCCCTGGAACTTATTGGCCCTTGTGTGGTGCTTGGTTTCAGTGTCGGTATGGAGGCATTTGATGAGCTCCTGTCAATTAATGTTCCCTGGAGTCAGGAGTTCCCTGGAGTCAGGGTTTGGACTTAAAAGTCTCCTGCTTCCGGTTATCGGTCTTATTTTTACAGTAGTTTCAAAACTTCTCCTTCTATACAGCACCATTGATAAAACATCTACATTAAAGATGAAAAGTTTCTCTATGGTGAGGGTCACTCAGAGAGGTTCACAGGGTTACATGGAGAAGAGAAGAGGGAGGAGGGAGTTAGAGGTGACCCAAATGAGATGAGGTGAATCAATAGTGGAGAGAGTGGGCTAGCCAGTAGTCACTTCCTTATGTGCACTCCACAACTGGACCACTCAGAGATGTTCACGGAGTTATACAGAGAAGAGAAGAAGGAGGAAGGTGACAGAGGTGGCCAGAAGGATAAAAGGGGGGAATGAAAAGGAGGGAGACAGATCCAGCCAGTAATCAGTTCCCTAAGTGTTCTCCACCGTCTGGAACACACAGAAATTCGCAGAGTTGGGTAGAGTAGAGAGAGGTTAGGGAGGAGACACAGGCGACCTGGTGGAGAAAAAGGAGAGTCCAAAGGGAGAGAGAGCAGTCAAGCCAGTAATCTCGCTCCCTAGTGAAAAATGGGTCCTGAAGATTGGGTTCTTAAAGGTACAAAATTGGTAACAAATACATAAAAGCAAAAATTAAAAATCTAGAGTAGAGTTTGGAATTTCAAAAATATGATGTTAAAGAAAAGAAGAAGGAAAAGAAAGAGAAAAAACAAACAAACAAAAACAAACAAGGCCGCGAAAATGATAAAGAAAGTACAGGTACAAAATTGATAACTAATACCAAAAAGCAAAAATTAAAAATCTAGAGTAGAGTTTGGAATTTCAAAAATACAATGTTAAAAAAAAAAGAAGAAAAATAAAGAGAGAAAACAAACAAAAACAAACAATGTCACAAAAATTATAAAGAAAATACAGGCACAAAATTGATATCAAATACCAAAAAGCATAAATTAAAAATCTAGAGTAGAGTTTGGAATTTCAGATATACAATGTTATATAAAAGAAGAAGAGAAAGAAACAGAGAAGAAGAAAAAAAAAAAGTCACCGAAATTATATAAAAAAAACTATAGGTACAAAATTGATAACATATACCAAAGAAGAAAAAAAAAAAAAACAATATATGAAGTTTGCTGAAGAAGAAAAAAATAGGGTCTTTTTTTTTTTTTTGCAAATAGGTTATAAAAGTGAAAATTAAAGGAACAATAGAGGACTTAAAAAATTTTTTTTAATTAAAAAAATAGAAAGAATGATCGTAAAAATAATAAAAATATATCTAGGACTTCCTTGGTTTGTTGTGGTGTTGTGGGTTCAGTTCATTTTTGGCTAGTTCCTTGGTCAGACTTATATTTCTCAAGATCTATAGGCCCCTTCCTATGTAGTCCGTAGTAACCACAGGGTTTTGATCTATTGCCTGTAGCTTCCAAGGCGTTTCCCTCTGTTATAACTTCTTCTGTTTGCTGGTCTCTTCAGTATCTGGTTTCCGCCCTGACACAAAGGGGACGGTGGAGGACCTTTTTTTTTTTTTTTTTTTTAGGCTTACTTGTTCAGTCGCGCTGTGGGGAGGGAGGGAGGGATGCTGCAAACAAGTAACACTGGAGTGCGCTCGCAGTGCCTCAGCCACACTGGGTCTGCCCCGGCTCACGGCGCGTGTAGCCTCCCTGCCCACACTGCTCGGGCTCTAGGTTGTTCTGCCGGGAACAATCCGAGGCCGGCCCTGGGTTGCATGCACCTCCCAGGTCCAAGCCGCTCAGGTTCAGGCACTCGGGTAGTCCTCAGAGGCGCAGACTCAGTTGGGCCTGCGTTTTGTGCTCTTCCCAGGTCCGAGCAGCTCAGGTGATGAGGTGTTTGGCGAGCGCCAATGCAGCGACTTATCGCCTCCCCGTCACTCGGTTATCTGGGTGTAAAACCGGCGCACCTTCTCAGGCAGATGTTGACCGTCCAGACCCCCAAGAAGTTTTAGTTAGCAAAGAAGCCTGCTTACAGTTTTATAGATAATGTCTCTCTGGGGCTGCGATTGCCCCCTTCTGGCTCTGGCTACCTGTCACCGGAGGGGGAAGGTCTGCAGCCGGCTATCTCTGTTCAGTCCTTTGTTCCGTGCGCGGGCCTGGCGGTCTTAGGTTACGGATGGCTTTTCGCGTGGTAGATACCCCACCGTCTGGTTTGCTAGCCCAAATTATTTCGCTCAGATAGCGCTCAGGGTATTCAGGCCAGATTCTTACTCTCAGCGATGCAGCCCGCGCCGCGCCTCCCTGCCCAGCCCCCGCTTGCTAATGGCGGAGGCAGGCGTCTGCACTGCTTCTCCGCTGGGGGAGTTACCGTAGGGCTTGCAATCTGCGAGTTTTAATTGTTTATTTATTTTTTTCTCCCTGTTATGTTGCCCTCTGTGCTTCCAAAGCTCGGCACAGATTCGGCAGTGAGAAGGTTTCCTGGTGTTCGGAAACTTCTCTCTTTTTAAGATTCCCTTCCCGGGACGGAACTCCGTCCCTCCCTCTTTTGTCTCTTTTTTTTGTCTTTAATATTTTTTCCTACCTCCTTTCGAAGAGTTGGGTTGCTTTTCTGGGTGCCTGATGTCCTCTGCCGGCATTCAGAAATTGTTTTGTGGAATTTACTCGACGTTTAAATGCTCTTTTGATGAATTTGTGGGGGAGAAAGTGTTCTCCCCGTCCTACTCCTCCGCCATCTTGGCTCCTCCCCCTCTGTTCTCTATTTTTGTGATAATTGGATATATAGAGGCTTAAAAAGAGTAGTTACATATTGGAAAGGAATCCTTGACTCAAAGTTATGAGCTCCTGGGTTTCATTTGCTAATAGCCTTTTCCAGAATTTTCTCCTCTAGGAGTATTTAAGAATTACAGAAAACTCTCTGCCAGTTGGTGTGTATCTAACCAAGGGCAGAATGAATTCTATCTCTGCTTTCAAGTACTCTGCCCATATATCCAGTTCTCCAGTTTAAAAGTAATCAACTTATCAACAATAATCTTGGAAACTATAGTATGGCAGCCCTCCAAACATATATCTAGTGTCATAGACAGAAAGGCCTCAAAAAACAATTCTTTCTCTGACCTTCAAATGTGGTTCCATCATTCTACATTCAAGGCTACAAAGAAAAAACCCTTATTTTTTTTTTCACTAATTATATAAGTAGCTAAAAACAGAAAACCCTAACTCAGTTACTATATAATCTATCTCTTATAACAAGAAATCTGAAGATAGTTTTCTATTTCCAGTAATAGAGGATTAAGTAATTTGGATCAAGCCTTCTGCTAAGAAAAAGAAAAGTTGTATACACATTAAAAAAAAATCAGCTTGAAGACACTGAAAAACAAGAGAATATTTATTGAGATGGAAACAGAGGAAGACACAGATGGATAAAGATGAGACTGGCACTTGGGATCACCTTTCCCCTAGAGGCATCTGCATTCGAGAGAGGTACCTTGGAGACTGAAGGTGCTGGGACAGTCTTTAAATTCAAAGAAAAGACACCTATTAGATCAGCAAGGAGTAGAGAACCCTTGGTGAACACCCTTCATTTTGGATAGAGACTTTAAAGGCTTTGTCCTAGGAATAAGGGCAATTTAGAAGGCAGATATTAGACTAGACTCCAAATTGCTCTAAAAAATAAATACATGACACATCCACACATAAAAGGCCATAGGAAAATAAGGTAACAGGAATTAAAGCCAGAAACAAAAACAGACAATAGGCAAATACATGAGTTCTCACTATGAAAGAGCCATCAGAAAACAGTTCTAAAAGAAAATTTTTAATTATTATTGTGTACAAGGCAATAAAAAATAAGGTAAATAAACCTGGGAGAGGATTATTAATAGAAACCATAAAAATAAACTAACAAATTCTAAAGCTGAAAAATATGATAGCCAAAATGAAGAGCTCCATTGATTGGGTAAAACAGTCGAGACATAGTTTGGAAGGAATTAGAAGATGGGTTAAGAGAATATATTCAAGGGAATTTGCCTGGTGGTCCAGTGGTTAAGACTGTGCTCCTAATACAGAAGGCCCAGGTTTGATTCCTGATCAAGGGACTAAATCCTACAGGCCTCAACTAAGAGTTTATATGCCACAACTAAGACCTGGCCCAGCCAAATACAGTTTTTTAAAAAAGAATATATTCAAGATAAAGTAGAAAGAGAAACAAAGAGTGAAAAACAGAAAGAAGAAAAGAAATTCAGAAATTAAAGTTAAAATGTCACTCTAATACACATGAAATTAGAATCCCAGAAAGAGAAGAGAGAATAGAGCAGAAACAATACCTCGGGGGAAAAAAAAAAATTGACAACATCCCCAAACTGATGAAAGGTATCAACTTTCAGATTCAAAAAAGTCCTACAACCCCCAAGCACATAACTAAGAAGAAATCTACACCTACACATTAAGACAGCTGAAAAAACCAAAAATAAGGGAAAATCTTAGCGAAAAAGACAAAATAACTTCAAACAGAGCGACAAAATGACAGAACTGACTTCCACAGTGACGGTAAGAACACAACGTACAACGCTGAAAGGAAACAACTGCCAAACTAACATTCCATTAATACAGCAACACTACAACTCTGAAGAATGATGGTAAAATGAAGACATTTTCAGAGACACAGAACAATTTATCCCTAAAGATGTACACTAAAAAACACCAAGAGAGTTTTCACACACAAGGAAAATTCTTAGATATGAACTTGACAATGCAGAAAGGAAGGAAGATAGATGAAAACTATAAATATGTGCATAATTCTAACTGAATATTAATTGCATAAAATAATCTTACATATTTTAACACATAAACATGATATAACATGGAATATAAGTCAATAAAGGTAGAATTACAAGTATAATAGAGCCCTTGGACTGTATGGGAGAGGGTAAAAGTATCAATATATTCTGTAAGTCAAGGATGCATACTGTAAAGGAAATGGATTGGCAAACTACAGTCCATGGGCTAAAGTTGGTCAGGAGCCTTTGTTGTGTATGGCCTAAGCTAAAAGGCTTTCTTCTTTTTTAAGAGTTTAAAAAAAAAAAAAGAATGAAAATAGCTGTAAAAAACCCTCAACAAAATACTAGTAAATCAAATCAAACAATATATGAAAAGAACTATACACCATGACCAAACAGGATTTATTCCAGTCATGCAAGGCTGGTTCAATATTTAAAAAAAAAAAAAAATCACTATAATTCATTACACCAATAGACTAAAAGCAGAAAAATCACACGATCATAGCAATATACACAAAAAAAATCTGACAAAGTCCAACATCTACTCGTGATAAAACTCTCAGAAAATCAGGTATAAGTGATACTTCCTCAATTTGATAAAGAATATCTACAAAAAATCTACAGCTAACAGCATACCTAATGGTGCGGGGCGGAGGGTGGGGGGGCGGCAAGGCGGGGAATAGAAGCTTTCCCAGTAAGATCAGGAACAAGCAAGGCTGTTCCCTCTTACCACTCCTTTTCCA
>NW_020868203.1:0-25917 GCF_003369695.1 Bos indicus x Bos taurus
GTTGGAAATACATATCACTAGAGAAAAGTGATTCGCTGGAGTGAGAAAGTGCACGGCAGTCACTGATCCCGGTCTCATTTTTCTAAGAAAGGATTTCATTGGCAATATAAAATCCTTCGATGTATTTTCTTGACAGTTTGTACAAGACTTTGACCCAAATACAACATGAAATGTAATCAATGATAAATACATAATCTGGCAGGATTTCACAGAGACCAGATCACCATCTCTTTTGTCCATTGCCACTTAATTTCTTGCCCAGTTTCATTGTCAAGGATGGTTCTAAGCCATTATTAGCCAGTGCGTTGATATTTTCATTTTTCCATAATTAGTGTGTGTGATGCTGACAGTGAAAACAAATTGCTTATCTTACTTTTGAAACCATGTTGAATAAATATCTCAGAATTTACCATTGCCTGAACAAAACAATAATTTTGAAGGTAACTTATTTTTCTAAGACACAATTGATAGCCTAATTTTAGCCTCAGGAAAATAATTAAGCCACAGAAGGATGAAATTAAAATTACATGAAATCTGAAATATCTGGAGAATGCCAAGGTTCTGAATTTTGAGATGCAGTATGGTGGGGTGAATTGATAAAAAGACAAGCGAAAAATAAGAATGTAGCAAATAAAAACTAGACCAAAACCCATTAAGCTTCATGACTCCTCTTGCACCTTCTCTGAATCCCAGATCATCTCACTGTCCCCTCATCTACCCTCTGACAGGGTTCTAGTGTTGAGTGTGTGTGTGTATGAAGACTAAGTACAACCTCTGACTAGTTTCTCGTATGTTTTCAGTGTATCTACATGAGTTTGTGTGTGTGAAGACTAGGGAAATTAGAAACATATCATGCTTTTTTCTCTATTTATAAATTAACAACAAAAGAAGAAATTGCTGCTGTTAGGAATCCCTGTGATGAAACAGAAATCACTTTTCTTACCCTCCTGAATGTCTTCCCTCAATTTTTCACTTCTACATCCTATTTTCTTTCATCTTAAAGACACATTAAAATATTTTTTCCTAAACATGATCTGTGCAGGGACATAATATGCCTTTAAGAGAAGTGTTTCCAATTCATAAATATTTCCAATTAATAACATGAAATACCTAACTGTTCCACTAAGATAGTGTCAGAAGGTTCAGAGTAAGTTTTGTTTCCGAAGATAGTTCACTTTTATCAGTGCCTTGCATGGACCTTGATAAAACCTGGCCTGGAAATAGCTGATATGCATGAAGAAACATTTCAGACATGGTATGAAGATAGAGATATTTTTCAATTCAGGATACAAATGAGACATTATAAATAGTTTGAGAATAACTTCAAGTACTAGATAAATACTGGTGATAAAACAAGTTAGGAGTTTTCAAATAAAATAGTATCATTTTTCCAAAAGTTTCAGGAGTCCAACATAGAGCTAGCCTGTGTGCTGCCTTTACGTACCATGTAATAATGCATTACAATTTCTTGGAAGCTTATTCTGAATCATATGAGAAAGCAACTTTAAAGCTAGAAGGGACCTTCACTATTACTCAATGAAATCTTTCCTTTTACAGATTAGATCAGTGGCTTCTCAAAGGTCTCTGTGATTGAATTTTTTCCCTCAGTCATGTGTGCCTGGTTATGGTAGAAATAGGATTAAAAAATTTTTGACCTCTAATCTAGTGCTGAATTGGTGGTTGGTGGTTTTTCTTATTATAGTTATTTTAAAGATACTGTCCAGTAAGCATTTCGGAGTTTCTCTTTGCATAGAGGCTTTGTGATTCTGTTTTACTTTGTTGTAATAATAATGCATGTATAATTTTCTACTTCAGTCCTTTTTCACCTAGCAGAGGTTCATGACCCTATTTCACATCTTTATATCTTTATGAGGTTTTCTCTGTTATTACTTTATTTTTTCTCATTTATTACTTTAGAGTAGCGAAGAATCGAGAGAAGGCAATGGCACCCCACTCCAGTACTCTTGCCTGGAAAATCCCCATGGATGGAGGAGCCTGGAAGGCTGCAGTCCATGGGGTTACTGAGGGTTGGACACAACTGAGCGACTTCCCTTTCACTTTTCACTTTCATGCATTGGAGAAGGAAATGGCAAACCCACTCCAGTGTTCTTGCCTGGAGAATCCCAGGGACGGGGGAGCCTGGTGGGCTGCCGTCTATGGGGTCGCACAGAGTTGGACACGACTGAAGCGACTTAGCAGTAGCAGTAGTAGTGGAAGAATTTGGCGAAAACATATTCAGACAATGAATAGTATTAAAATATAAAATCTTCCCATATAAACATTCACTGTATGTCCTGGTGTCACTCCCACAGGTAAATACTTTAATCATTGCTTGTTGAATTGTGTTCCTGATTACCACGACGTTTCTAAGTGAGTTTATTTTCTAGTTCTTGTTTGGTCAACTTGAAGTAGGATCAACAGAAAACTTCCAGAGTACAGCTTACTTTAGCTCTGTGCATCTATGCCTTTGACCCTTGACTCCTTTATTCCCCAATGCATGTGAGCCAACATAATTCATGGGCTTCCCGGAATCCCCCTGCCAATGCAGGAGACACAAGAGAGATGTGGGTTCAATCCTGGGTCAGGAAGATCCCTTAGGAGGAAATTGCAACCCGTTCCAGTACTCTTGCCTGAAAAATTCCACGGACAGTTGAGCCTGGTGGGCTACAGTCCATGGGGTTGCAAACAGTTGGATGTGACTGAGCACAATATAATTCAAGGACTGATTTTGAGAGACTCTGGTCCAAAAAGCAGTTCTATAAAAATAGGTTATTTTGCGGTTTGATTAAGGTAATCCTGTTATCATTAGTGACCTTGAGCATCTTAAAAAAAAAAAAGTCAAAGTGTGAAAGAAAACAAAAGCTCACACTAACCCTATTGTGTGTGTGTGTCAGACTCAGTCGTGTCAGACTCTTTACGACCCCATGGACTGTAGCCCACCAGGCTCCTCTGTCCATGGTATTTTCCAGGCAAGAATACTGGAGTGACTTTGCCATGCCCTCCTCCAGGGCATCTTCCCAACCCAGGGATCAAACCCAGCTCTCTGGCATTGCAGGCAGATCCTTTACCCTCTGAGCCAACATTCTATTACTCTGTGACAATTACTTGATATTTTTCTGTTCCCGTCCCCCTTTTTATATGTACATATGGATAACTTTCTTATTAAATATTTTAAAGAAATTCTTAAATATTAATCAAAATAAATGTTCTAATATTCTCTGATATTAAAAAAAATCTAATTGCTATTTTAGTAGAAGTTAGGAATAACTGACTTCTCTATAGGCAATGGCACCCCACTCCAGTACTTTGCCTGGAAAATCCATGAACGGAAGAGCCTGGTAGGCTGCAGTCCATGAGGTCGCTAGAGTCGGACACGACTGAGCGACTTCACTTTCACTTTTCACTTTCATGCATTGGAGGAGGAAATGGCAACCCATCCAGTGTTCTTGCCTGGAGAATCTCAGGGACGGGGGAGCCTGGTGGGCTGCCGTCTCTGCAGTCGCACAGAGTCGGATACGACTGAAGTGACTTAGCAGCAGCAGCAGCTGTGTTGCTCAATCTTCTTGTCCAGGAAAAAGGAATCTCCATTAATTCTTATGTAATTTCTCCTTGCAAAAGACCCACATAATTCTGTTTAGGATCAATTCAAAGTGTTCTTTTAAATTTTATTTTGGCATGTATATATTTATTTTATTGAAGTACATTTGATGTACAATATTATGTAAGGTGCTGGTGTACAGTATAGTGATTCACAATTTTAAAGGTTATACTCCACTTATAGTTATTATAAAATATTGGCTGTTTCCCCTATCTGTACAGTATAGTTTATTTTATACCTAAAAGTTTGTATTTCTTCCTCCTTTTACCTATAATGCCCCTCCCCTCTTCCCACTGGTAACCACTAGTGTCTCTGCATCTGTGAGTCTCTTTCTGTTTTGCTGTATTCACTAATCTGTTGTTTTTTCAGTTCCACATATAAGTGATATAATACAGTATTTGTTTTTCTGTCTGACTTGTTTCATTTAGCATAATACCCTCCAGGTGTATTCATGTTGCTACAAATGGCAAAAAATTCATTTTTAAGTGGTAAGTTTTCACTGATTGTAGCAATTTTGGATTCTAAAATTTTCATCAGTTCAATCGCTCAGTCGTGTCCGACTCTTTGCAACCCCATGGACTGCAGCATGCCAGGCTTCCCTGTCCATCACCAACTCCCAGAGCCTACTCAAACCCATGTCCATTGAGTCGGCGACGCCATCCAACCATCTCATCCTCTGTCGCCCCCTTCTCCTCCTGCCTCCAATCTTTTCCAGCATCAGGGTCTTTTCCAGTGAGTCAGTTCTTCACATCAGGTGGCCAAAATATTGGAGTTTCAGCTTCAGCATCAGCCTTTCCAATGAATATTCAGGACTGATTTCCTTTAGGATGAACTGGTTGGCTCTCCCATATATATAATAAATTTATTACATATTTAATTTTTCTCAGCTTATTTTTTGCATGTGTTCTATTGAAGTACATTTTACATATAGCATCATATAATTTAAGGTGTACAGATGTTGATATGATTATATATTGTAATATGGCTGTCTTTGAAGCAATAGTTAACACCTCTATCATGTCACAGAATTATTCTTTTTTGTGGTGAGTGTAAAAGCTAGTCACCTTACCAGTTTGATTTCCACTACAATTTGTCTATATTCACTGCGCAGTAGATGCCCAGGATTTGTTCACGAGTTGCAATTTTGTGGCTTTAAACATCTCTCGTATTTCCCGACCCTCAAGCCCCCTAGTAACACAGTTTTACTCTGTTTTCACAAGTTTGGCTTTTTAAGATTCTACATAGAAGTGAGATCGTAGAGTTTTTGCATTTTTCTGTCTGTCATCTCTCTTAACATATGCTCAGGATCCATCCATGTGGGCCCAAATGCAGGATTTCCTTCATATGTCACATTTTTATCCCTTGTCTATACGTGGACACAGGTTGCTTCTGTATCTTGGCTATTGTGAGAATGCTGATTCACGTGGGAGTTCAGGTGTCTCTTGAGATCCTGAGTCCATCTCCTTTGTGTATATATCCAGGAGTGGAACTGCTGTGTCACATGGTAGTTCTGTTTCTTAATGTTTTAAGGAATCTCCATGTTGTTTTTCATAGTGGCTGTAACAACTTAGATTCCCACCAACAGCGCACAGGGGTTCCCTTTGCTCTGTATACTTTCCAATACTTGTTAGCTTTTGTGTTTTTGATGACAGCTATTCTAACAGGAGTGAGGAGATAGCTCGTGGTTTCGATATGTATTTCCCTGATGTTGAACATCTATTTATGTACCCATTGGCCATCTGTTTCTTTTATTTGGAAAAAATCTGTATACAGTTTCTTTGCCCAGTTTTTAATCAGATTGCTTATTTTTGTTATTATTGAGTTTTATGAGTTCTTTATATTTAATTAGGTTATTTTAACCCCTTACTCAGTATATGGTTTGCAAATGTTTTTTCCTGTTCTGTAAGTTGCTCTTCATCTTGTTGATTGCTTCTTTTGCTGTGCAGAAGCTTTTAACTGTGGTTTAGTCTCACTTACTGATGTGTTGTTTTTTTTTTTTTTAATTTTGTTGTTTGTGCTTTTCGTGTCTTAACCAAAACAGCATTGCCAAGACCAGTGTCAATCCCCAATGTTTTCATCTAAAAGTTTTTGATATGTTTATATGGTTAAATCTTTGATCCATTTGGTGTTAAGTCTGTAGGTGATATATAAGGCAAGGGTCTAATTTCATTATTCTGTGTGTGTTTATTGAGTTTTCTCAGCACCATTTGTTGAAGAGACTATTTTTTTTCCCTATTGGATGTTCTTAGATCCCTTGTCAAATACTTTGTGAATCCAAATTCTGGAATCTTTTCTGTTCTGTTGTTCTATGAGTATATTTTTATGCCAGTACCAAACTGTCTTAATTACTGTTTGTTGTTCCATCACTAAGTCATATCTGACTCCTTACAACCTCATAAACTGCAGCAAGCCAGGCTTCTCTCTCCTTCCATATATATAAAACCATAGTTTTATAATATAGTTTGAAATTGGGAAGTAGGATGCCTCCAGCTTTGTTATTCTGTGTCAAGATTACTTTGTCTCTTCAGAGTCTCTTGTGGTTTCATACGAATCTTAGAATTGGTTTTCTTTGTTCTGTGATGAATGCCATTGGAATTTGGACTGAACACATTCTGAAGGAGATCAGCCCTGGGTGTTCTTTGGAAGGAATGATGCTAAAGCTGCAACTCCAGTACTTTGGCCACCTCATGCGAAGAGTTGACTCATTGGAAAAGACTCTGATGCTGGGAGGGATTGGGGGCAGGAGGAGAAGGGGATGGCAGAGGATGAGATGGCTGGATGGCATCACTGACTCAATGGACTTGAATCTGAGTGAACTCCGGGAGTTGGTGATGGACAGGGAGGCCTGGCGTTCTGTGATTCATGGGGTCACAAAGAATCGGACACAACTGAGCAACTGAACTGAACTGAACTGATGGATGGCTTTGGATAATATGCACATTCTAACAATATTCCAATCCATGAACACAAAATGTCTTTTAATTTGTATGTGTCTTCTTAGGTATTCTTTTGAGCATAGCCTTGTAGCTTGTTACTATACATATCTTTCACTTCCTTGGTTAAATGTATTTCTAGGTAGTTTTATTATTTTGATGCTACTGTGAAATGAGATAGCTTTCTTTACTTCCTCTTCGGATGTGTTATAGAATATAGAAATACAAATAATTTCTGCATGTTGATTTTTATATCCTGCAATTTTACTGAATTGTTGATTTAGTTCAATAGGTTTTTTGGTTGAGTCTTTGAGATTTTGTATATAAAAAAGTCATTTCATCTTCAAATAAAATTTTACTTCTTCCCTCCTGATGTGAATGCCTATTTTTTTCTTGCTGGGTATCTCTGGCTAAAACTTCAGTACTATGTTGAATAAGAGTGATGAAAGTATACATCTTTATCTTGTTCCTGATCTTAGAGGAAAAGCTTTCAACTTTTCACTACTAAGTATAATGTTGTGAATTTGTTTTCTGTGGAGTTTATATGTTGAGGTATATTCTCTTCATACCTAATTTGTAGAGAGTTTTCATAATGAAAGTGTGTTGTATTTTGTTAAATACTTTTTCTGCATCTATTGAAATGATTATGTGACTTTTGTCTTTAACTAATGTCTATCAGTTAATTTGCATATTCTGAACTGTCCTTGCATCTCAGAGATGAATCCCACTTGGTGGTGTATGGTCCTTTTAATGAGCTGTTGAATTCAGTTTACTAGTATTTTGTTGAGAATTTTTGCTTATATATGCATTAGGGATGTTGGCCTATATTTTTTTTATTTCATTATATGGTTTTTGTATGAGGAGAATGGTGGTCTAATAAAATGAGTTTTGAAGTGTTCCCTCCTCTTCCATTTTTTGGAGAAGCTTGAGAAGAATTGGCATAAATTACCTTAAAACTTGGTAGAATTCATCTATGAAACCATTTGATCCTGGGGTTTTCTGTGTTGTGTTTTTACTTCTTTGATTTCTTAGACTCATTGGTTGTTAAGTAACATGTTTAATCTTCGTGGTTCTGTGTTTTCTTCCCACTTTTTTCTTTTGATTTATCTGAAGACGATGCTTGATATGATTTTAATTTTCTTAAATTTGATGTGACTTGTTTAGTAACTTATTGTGATCTACTCTTTATGTTGATTTCAGTGAGAGTCACTCTATATATAGTTGTAGTTTTGATGCTTTTTGAGAGAAGTAAACTGAAGGTCTTCCTACTCCACCATCTTTATTATGTTCCTCTTAATGAGTTTTAAGAGTTCTTCATGTATCCTAGGATAAATCCTTTATCAGATACATGCTTTACAAAGATTTTCTCCTGGTCTATGGCTTTTGATTTTACTTTCTAAACAGTATCTTTTGAAGAACAGATATTTTTAAGTTTTACAAGTATTTATTAATACTAAGAGAAATTTTTAAAATTTTATTGAAGTATAGTAGATTTACAATGTGTTAGTTTCTGCTATACAGCAAAGTTTATATATACATACACACACACATAATTTCATGTTCTTTTCCATTGAAGGTTATTACAACTAGTGAATATGGTTCCAGTGCTATACAGTAGGACCTTGCTGTTTATTTTATATTTAGCACTTTGTATTTGCTAATCTCAAATTCCTAATTTATTCCTCTCCCCCTTTCCCCTTTGGTAACCCTAAGTTTGTTTTCTTTGTGATTCTGTTCCTGTTCTTGAAAATCAATTCATTTGTATCATCTTTACCATTCCACACATCAGTGATAATCATATGATATTTGTCTTTCTCTGTCTGACTTACTTCACTTGGTCAGTTGCTGCAGATGCTAGTATTTCATTCTTTTTATGGCTGAGTAGTATTCCAGTGTGCGTGTGTGTGTGTGCACACGTGCGCTTCCCTGATAGCATTCCTGTGTGTGTGTGTGTGTGTGTGTGTGCGCACGCTTCCCTGGTAGCTCAGCTGGTAAAGAATCTGCCTGCAATGCAGGAGACGCCAGTTTGATTCCTGGGTGGGGAAGATCCCCAGGAGAAGGGATAGGCTACCCATTCCAGTATTCTTGGGCTTCCCTTGTGGCTCAGCTGATAAAGAATTCACCTGCAATGTGGGAGACCTGGGTTTGATCCCTGGGTTAGGAAGATTCCCTGGAGGAGAGCATGGCAACGTACTCCAGTATTCTTGCCTGGAGAATGCCATGGACAGAGGAGCCTGGAGGGCTGCAGTCCATGGGATTCCAAAGAGTTGGAAATGACTGAGTGACTAAGCACAGCACAGCATATATATACATACACACACATACATACACTACATCTTCTTTATCCATGTGATTATTGTAAGTAGTACTTCTATGAACATTGGGTTGCATGTATTTTTTTGAATTAGAGTTTTTCTGCATATATGCCCAGCATTGGGATTGCTAGATCACTGTAACTCCATTTGTAGTTTTTTTTTTGTTTTTTTTTTTTTTACCATTTTCATCTTTAGTCACCTCCATGCTGTTCTCCGTATTTGCGTTCCCACCAATTTACATTCCCACCAACACTGTGGTCTCCACACCCTCTCCAGCATTTATTATTTGTAGGTTTTTTTAGTGATGGCCATTCTGACCAGTGTGAGGTGATACCTCATTGTAGTTTTGATTTTAATTTCTCTGGAAATTAGTGATGTTGCGCATCTTTTCATGTGCCTATTGACCATCTATGTATTTTCTCTGGAGAAATGTCTATGCAGGTCTTCTGCCCATTTTTTTTTTAATTAGAATTTTTGTTGTTATTGAGTTGTATGAGCTGTTTGTATATTTTGGAAATTAAGCCTTTGTTGGTTGCATTGTTTGCCAGTATTTTCTCCCAGTCTGTAGAGTGTCTTTTCATCTTGATTATGGTTTCCAAGATACTGCTAATTTTTAATGAAGTCCAAGTTATTAATTTGGTTTTCTATAGACCACACCTTTTACTGCAATATCTATGAAATTACTGTTTAACCCCAAATTGCAAAGAATTTCTCCCAAAAGGGTTGTATTTTTCTGTTTTAAACTTATGCTTGTGATCCATTTTGAGTTAACTTTGATCCATACCTCATACCATATATGAAAATTTTCAAGCATATGGATATTCAGTTGTTTGAGCAACATTTGCTGAATCAGCTATCCTTATCTTTGGCCCTAAATATAGACTCCATTCGGTTCTACTGATGTATATTTTTAGCTCTCTGCAAATATGTCACTGTTTTATTTACTGTAATTTTACTTTAAGTTTCAGAATCAATTATGTCATTCCTCATTTTTCTTAAATTTGTTTTGGTAGTTTGCAGTTCCATATCAATTTTAGAATTAGCTTGTCAGTTTCTACCAAAAAAATAGCTTCCTGGAGTTTTGATTCCGAATGCCTTGAATTTATAGATATCTGGGGAGAAATGACATGTTAACAATATTGAGTTCTTGCAATCCAGGGACACAGTGTATTTCTTTGCCTTTAGATTTTCTTTAACCTCTCTCAGCAACCTTTTATGTTTTTTTTTTAGTGTAAAGATCTTGTATTCCTTTCATAAGATACATTCAAAGGTATTTCATGTATTGATAATATTGTAAATGGCTTTTTTGCCTCACTTCTGATATTTTTTTCATTGCTTATATGTAGAAGTACAACTGATTTTGGTGTATTGTTCTTGCATTCTACAGTTCTGTTAAGTTCATAAGTTCTAATAACTTTTGGGGGTGAATCCTTAGAATTTCTACCGAGACAGTTGTGTGATCTTTGAATCGAGATAGTTTTATTTAATCCTCTATAATCTGAATGCCCTAGTGTATTGTTGACTATAAAGAATGGGAAAGGCCATTCTTGTTTTCTGATCTTATCAGGAAATCATTAAAGCTTTTGCTGTAAGACATTGGCTATATGGTTTCCACAGATGCTCGCGAGCAGGTCGAAGTTCTTTTCAGATTAGTTTAGTGAGAGTTCTAATCAGAAGTAGAGGTGATTTTTTTTTTTTTTTTTTTTTACTACCAATGATCTTGAATTCACAGATGTTAAAACATACAGTGAATTTTGCTTTTCAGAAATAGTATTATTATTATTAATACTTTAAAAAGTACTGAATTAAAAAAAAAATAAGGTTTTAGTACCATCCTGTCTAATCCTAGGAGTTCAGCACATTTTTACTCCTCTTCAATAAGAAAACAATTCTTATTGATTTTTCTTGTGTCTAAAACTTTGCAGAGTTTCTTATATTTGATTAATCATATGGTTGGGTAAAGAATCTTTTTGAGTAATTTTTTACCATGAAAAGAAATAGGTGATATATTTTGCACTCACAGAGAAGTTAAAGCTGTCATACATTAGATAGGTAACTACGTGTTCCTTATTTCTTCTTTTACTTGATGTTAGCTGCAAAAAAATTTAATACCTCTGATATCTAATCACTTTAATTGAATTAATTTTCCTTTTAGGCTATAGAATTCCCCCAACACTTTGTCTTGAAATTAATGATTTCTTGAGGATATACTTGGGATTAGTTTCTTCCATTAGCTTATTCTGTAACATGTTAAGTCTTTAGCCTTCAAACTCAGGTTATTTGTCTAGTCCAGGAAAGAGATGATATGCTAGGATTTTTACTTCAGTTTCAGTTATTATAGTCTTCCTTAAGAACACCTATTATTTTTGACTGAATATTTTCTGCTTTTATGTTTTTACTCCGTGTTCTCATGTCTTCATCCCTTCCTGGGAATTCTTAATCTCATTTTTCTCTACCACACTAATATAGTTTCCTACAGATTGGCCTCTCTTTATTAATCTTTAGTTTATAGTTGTTTTTTCATTTTTTCCCTACATAATCTGACCCCTGCTATCTCCTTTTGATTCTATACTCTATTTAATCATGTCCTCTTTCATCTTTACACTGCTATGGGCATGATGCTTTTCATTGTCTACATCTTGAAAGCACAGATCAGCTTTAATTTTTCTATTTTTACTCACTTTTCTAGGGAATTATAATGGATGGCATAGCATCAAAATTCAATTAATAAGTTGATAATTAATCAATTGAAACCTGGGGCATTCGTGCAGTTCTTCAGACAAATTCCTTGAATATGTCAAGGATCTTACCAGTGTCATAGTATAACACTACAGCAATATCATGACATTTTTACTACCACTCAGTTTCCAGAAGATCCACCAACATGTCATTGAAATAAAGGATTCCCTATTCAACAATTTGCACCACTACTTCCATTCTTTATGACTCTAATCTCTCTGTCTCACAATCTTTCTAGGGAATGCTGAGATTCCAGGTTCAGAGTGGCTTATACCTGTTGGTGTACAAAAAAAAAAAAAAAGAGAGAGACAAAAGGCTAAGGTAGATGGAAATATATGGAAGACAAAGATAATTCTTCTGCATGTTGAAACTTTTACAGAAAGTTTCCCTCCCAGCACCTGAGATAAATTCTTGGGCCAATAGAGACTATGAACTCCAAAGCCAAGTTGATGCTCTCTAAACACTTGCAATTCAAGTACAGATGGAAATAGGAGGCAAAAGGTAGAACATTCTAACAGCTTGTATAATCTGGAAAGCAAATTTTATTAAGGAAAATTGATTATTTCATATGGATAAGACTGGAAGGGTTAATAATTTGAAAGAAATGATTCTTACTTGCCTTTGAGAACAAGGATAAAAGAAATTGGCTTAAAAAATCTTTTGTTCAAATATTACAACATACATTTTTATGTGTAGCTCTTGTTACATCTTTCAAATATAAAAGTGACTGCCTTCTGAATATCTTTAAAAATAGATGATAGTTTCATGTGTTTTGGCATTGCTTATCTAAAGTTGAGGAATAACACTTTATATAAACTATTACTCCCAAAGTTCCAATGTATTTTTTTTAACTTATGATAATATACTTCTTAATGGATGGTTTTTCTTTGTACATTTGCTGCACTATTTCTTTTTGTGTAACAAACTATTTGTAGGCTCCACATTATTATTAAACATTATTAAATTTCTACCGATTTAATAACAGAAGTCAAGGTTCTTTATTTGCAGTACATTTTCTGACCCCAGGGTTTTGCTGGCATTGTTCCCGATTCTTCTCCATCCTTTTCACACTCCAATGGCAGAGCCTTTGTCCAAGGTGCTGGTTTCTTAGCTGTAGGTATATGGGGTTTTTCTTGATCCCATGGATCATGGTATTTCTTTACGGAAAAATCTCAAACAGAAAATCTCAAAATCCCATTACACTTTTTCTACAAGTATTATGGGGAAAAAAAGATAAAGTTAAAGGGTGGCCTAACACCAAGTAACTTTCCAGGATGTGTAGGAACATAACTGAAACAGAATATCACAACCCCAGTCCTAATGCTGAAACGTTATTAAAGTTGGCTTCATGGAGAGCTAATATTCTAGTGAACGAAAGAGGCTTTGGGGTTTAATATTGAAATAGAAGTAATGTAAACTCAGGCAAAACTTTTAAATGTCTCATTATGTATTCACTGTTCAATATCTAACAATCCAAAGCAGAATGCCATGCATAAAAATTTCTTGCTGTAACTTTTTTTTTGCTATTCTTTTTTTTTTCTTTTTTTAAATTTTATTTTATTTTTAAACTTTACAAAATTGTATTAGTTTTGCCAAATATCAAAATGAATCCGCCACAGGTATACATGTGTTCCCCATCCTGAACCCTCCACCCTCCTCCCTCCCCATACCATCCCTCTGGGTTGTCCCAGTGCACTAGCCGCAAGCATCCAGTATCGTGCATCGAACCTGGACTGGCAACCCATTTCATACATGATATTATACATGTTTCAATGCCATTCTCCCAAATCTTCCCACCATCTCCCTCTCCCACAGATTCCATAAGACTGTTCTATACATCAGTGTCTCTTTTGCTGTCTCGTACGCAGGGTTATTGTTACCATCTTTCTAAACTCCATATATATGCGTTAGTATGCTGTATTGGTGTTTTTCTTTCTGGCTTACTTCACTCTGTATAATAGGCTCCAGTTTCATCCACCTCATTAGAACTGATTCAAATGTATTCTTTTTAATGGCTGAGTAATACTCCATTGTGTATATGTACCATAGCTTTCTTATCCATTCATCTGCTGATGGACATCTAGGTTGCTTCCATGTCCTGGCTATTATAAACAGTGCTGCGATGAACACTGGGGTACACGTGTCTCTTTCATTTCTGGTTTTCTCAGTGTGTATGCCCAGCAGTGGGATTGCTGGATCATAAGGCAGTACTATTTCCAGTTTTTTAAGGAATCTCCACACTGTTCTCCATCCCATTATATATTCCCATTGTATAATCAAATTGTATAATGACCTCCTTTTTGAGGCCACTTATAGATCCTTTTCTGTAAGGCAAAGGTACATTTTGGGAAAAGTACTTTAGGAAATACACACATCTCTTATTTAGTATAGAAATCTAGATGAGTAGTGATTTTTGGAGGAATGGCGTAAGGTACCTTTTATACTGTGCTCAGTGCGGTAATGATAGATGTTGGCAGCAGAATAAAAGAGAAAAAATATGGTTGCATTTATAAAATATTTATTCATAATTTTATTCTTTGAATTGGGCTTGAATTTAGTCCCCTGGTGTAGTAGATGATTAATTAGTAATATCTAATATTAGACCTCAAAGGTTTCTACAGTGTCTTTTTCTGTGCCATTCCCAGGACCCTAAAAAGACATTATTAAGGAAATGGTTTAGTACTGGTAACACTTTCATTTTCTCACCTTAGGTTTTTACCTTAGTGCTAATTATAGTTTCCAGAATGAATACAGGAAATCAAGTTGTTATGGAAATCAGTAGCTTTGGTACCTGAGAAGTGACTCCTAATTGTTTGGCAGCAAGACTGTTGTTAGCCTTTTTTTTCTTTTTTGCATGATGTGATAGGGCTCTGAGTCTTTGGAGTGAGGGTGCATTGGGATTGGTGGGTGAAGGAGAAGGCAATGGAGACGTTCTTCAAGTGCTCTTTTGGTTTGAGATGTAAGCACAGGCTCTCTGCTGATCATTTTTAATCTGGTCTGTCTAACCAGAAGTTATGCTAATTCCTTCAAGAAACTGACCAAATTGTACATCAGTAGCCTTCATTTTCAAGAACTTTCATGAATTTATACTTTCTGTATCCATGTATATGTGACACTTTAAAAGGGAGTTTCAAAGAGAGGAAAAGAGTCAGGAACAGTTGGAGAAGGAAATGGCAACCCACTCCAGTATTCTTGCCTGGAGAATCCCATGGACAGAGGAGCCTGGAGGGCTACAGTCCATGGGGTCACAAGAGTCAGACATGACTTAACGACTAAAACCACCACCATCACCAGGAACAGTTATCAGTAGACATCACGGCAGTCAGCCTTGGAGCATTCATTCTTCTTGTGCCGTAGACATCTACAAGATCTGTAGTTACACTGGCCTTATCGACCATATGAAGCTCTAAGGCTCAAATGAGCTCTGTGCAACAATTTCAAAGAGTTAGAAGTACCTTATAAAATATTAGTATTATTTATATACTTTGCAGCTACTTGAGTTGTGGGACTCTATCTTTCCTTCTTGACCCTCTAACATCTAGCACAGTGCAAAACTGAATTATATTTTCCATCTTGTATTTAAGCAGCATACATAGACATGTGAGATGTTCTACCCATTAATTTTTGTGCCCTGTCACCAAGGTGGGATAAAATTAAATCTCCTTTCATGACTAATGAGGAATAAAGTAAGGCTATATGGACTATAGGAAAGCCAGAGAGGCAGATTATGCTTTTTTTTTTTTTTTCATGTTCAGGAACAGCTTGATAACACCTCTCAGTCACCAATAAGGGTGTGAAGGTAATCTTGATACCTTGATTTTTTTCACATAATAAAGGTTTAATCTTACAGAGATAGAATCTTTTTGGAAGACATCACTTTCAGTTCAGTTCAGTTGCTCAGTTGTGTCTTTAACCCCATGAACAGGCCTCCCTGTCCATCACTAATTCCCAGAGTCTATCCAAACCCATGTCCATCAAGTCGGTGATGCCATCCAACCATCTCATCCTCTATTGCCCCCTTCTCCTCCTGCCCCCAATCCTACCCAGCATCAGGGTCTTTTCAAATGAGTCACCTGTTTGCATAAGGTGGCCAAAGTATTGGAGTTTAAGCTTCAGCATCAGTCCTTCCAATGAACACCCAGGACTGATCTCCTTTAGGATGGACTGGTTGGATCTCCTTGCAGTCCAAGGGACTCTCAAGAGTCTTCTCCAACACCACAGTTCAAAAGCAGCAATTCTGTGCTCAGCTTTCTTCACAGTCCAACTCTCACATCCATACATGACCACTGGAAAAACCATAGCCTTGACTAGACAGACCTTTGTTGACAAAGTAATGTCTCTGCTTTTGAATATGCTATCTAGGTTGGTCATAACTTTCCTTCCAAGGAGTAAGCGTCTTTTAATTTCATGGCTGCAATCACCATCTGCAGTGATTTTACATGATTACAATATCCAAAGAAGACATCAAAATAACACATTTTGCAATGACAGAATGTAAGATTATTAGGAAGAAATGTTTAAATGATAATGTCATTCATTGCCAATGAGAGACAATAAGGATGAGGCAAAAAGAAAAAAAAATAAAACTCCTAATGAAGTCCCCCAAAGAATATTAAAATTGAATTTGAATGTCTAGCACTGGGATACTAAATTCTAAAACTTCTTAAACACTAAGTAATAGTAAAACAGGCTTTACAGAGAAGATTTAAAAAGGTGTGTTGAAAATTACAAATAATATGAATACATGGGCACATAAATATAAATCCATGTGTTTTGAGATGTTATAGGACTGAAAGTTGAAAATGGCATATAAGCACATCAAGTATTGCAAAGATGCTTCAAAAATAATATTTCCTAAGTATCGAGCAACAGCCATCTCTCCCAGACCAATGGTAGGCCATATGCTCATACTTTTGAGCCAATACAATATTGTAAAGTAAAAAATAAAAAATAAAGAATTTATCCTTTTACAAAGGAATCTAAAAATATGTACTAAATATAGAAATGCCTTCTTCCCTACGGGTGATAGGAGAAAATGTAGCTACATGATCATAAGTGAAAATGAGGCACCAGAAATTAAAAAGCTTGAAGGTGAGCATCTTGTTTTATAATCAGCTGAAAAGCTGCTGAGAGAAAAGCAACCATCAGTGAAGATATTCTTCAAGGCTACTGTCCTTTGCATGCGAGTGTTAGTCACATAGCCCACTAGGCTCCTCTGTCCATGGAATTCTCCAGGCAGGAACAGGAGTGGGTAGCCATTCCCTTCTCCAGGAGATCTTCCTGACTCAGAGAAAGAACCTGCATCTCCTGAGTTTTCTGCATTGCAGGTGGATTCTTAACTGCCGATCTGTTGGGGAAGCCCATCCTTTGCATAGTGATACACTAAATGTGCTGTGCCATACAGAAACTACCATGCGTTTGAAAAGCAGTGAATTACATTAGATACATCTTTTCTGTATCTAAAAACTGTATAGTAAAATTTAAGAAGAATTGAAAAACAATTAACCTCACATCCCTTCCCATCATTTAACTTGATTGCCTATTTCTACATTGGTTTGATTATCTCACTTTCTGCCTGTTTTTCTCTTGTTTACCACACTCGTCAACCTTTTTACTCCTATGAAAGTGAAAATGAAAGTCGCTCACTCATGTCGACTCTTTGTGACCTCATGGGCTGTAGTCCATGGCATTCTCCAGGCCAGAATACTGGAGTGGGTAGCCTTTCCCTTCTCCAGAGGATCTTCCCAACCCAGGGATCAAACCCAGGTCTCCTGCATTGCAGGCAGATTCTTTACCAGCTGAGCCACAAGGGAAGTCCAAGAATACTGGAGTGAGTAGCCTAGCCCTTCTCCAGCGGATCTTCCTGACCCAGGAGTAGAACCGGGGTCTCCTGCATTGCAGGCAGATTCTTTACCAACTGAGCTATCAGGGAAGCCTTTTACTCCTATACAAAGGCACAAGACAACAGGAAAAAGAATGCATTCAGAAGCGATACTTCTTCTCTGTAAAAAGTATCCTGCCTTTTTATCATTATGAATATTGTGTTCATATATACACATGTATGTGTAAGGATCTGTAAATCTACCTTTTTGGCCATTATGTACCTAATTTGGATTTTAAAAGTCCAGATAAGGGGACCATGTCTTCTTGAATAGCATTGGTTTTTAGCCACCCTCCGCCACCCACCAATTCTTTAAATAGTTATACATGGTAAAGAGTCTGCCTGCATAGCAGGAAACTTGGGTTTGATTGCTAGGTCAGGAGATTCCCCTGAAGAAGGGAATGGCAAGCCATTCCCATATTATTGCCTGGAGAATTCCATGGACAGAGGAACCTGGTGGGCTACAGTCCATGAGGCTGCAAAGAGTTGGACACGACTGAGTGACTAACACACACACACATACATAATTTTTTGTGTGGTAAAGAAATAAACATAAAATTTACCATTTTAATGAGTATATTCAGTGCATTAAATACATCACAATGTTGTGCAACAGTCATCACTGTCTAGTCCCAGAATGTTAGTCACCACAAAAAACCCCTTCCTGTGGTCATGTATGGATGTGAGAGTTGGACTGTGAAGAAGGCTGAGCGCCGAAGAATTGCTGCTTTTGAACTGTGGTGTTGGAGAAGACTCTTGAGAGTCCCTTGGACGGCAAGGAGATCCAACCAGTCCATCCTAAAGGACATCAGTCCTGGGTGTTCATTGGAAGGACTGATGTTGAAGCTGAAACTCCAATACTTTGGCCACCTCATGTGAAGAGTTGACTCATTGGAAAAGACCCTGATGCTGGGAAAGATTGAGGGCAGGAGAAGGGAACGACAGAGGATGAGATGGTTGGATGGCATCATCGACTCGATGGACATGGGTTTGGGTGGACTCCGGGAGTTGGTGATGGACAGGGAGGCCTGGTGTGCTACGATTCATGGGGGTCGCAGAGTCGGACATGACTGAGCGATTGAACTGAACTGAACTGATACCCTTGGAGAACAAAAGTTTTTAGTTTTGCCAAAGTCAAATTAATTTTTCTTGCTTGTGTTTTGGTGTTATAGCTAAGAAACCGTTGCCAAATCTAAGATCATGAAGATTTTATGCCTATGTTTCCCTCTGAGAGTTTGAAATTTGAACTCTTACATTTATTAACAGATCTTTGATCCATTTGGATTAGTTTTTGTCAGTGGCATGAGGTAAGTGTCCAACTTCATTCTTTTGACTGTGGAATCCACTTGTCCCACTACCACTCCTTGAACAGACTGTTCTTTCTTTCGTTGAAAGGTCTCAGCACCCTTGTCAAAAATTAAAAGAACAAAGACTATATGTGTATTTTGGGGCTCTCAGTTTTATTCTGTTAAGCTACATGTTTATCCTTACGCCAGTGCCTATTCTGGGGACCTTGTAGTTGTCAGTATCAATGTTTCCATTACCATAGTAAATAAATAAGCTTCAATATTGGGACCATTCCTCTTTTTCACCACTGTGTGTGTGTGTTAGTCACTCATTTGAGTCTGACTCTTTGTGACTCCATGGACTGCAGTCTACCAGGCTCCTCTGTCAGTGGAATTCTACAGGTAAGAGTACTGGAATGGCTTGCCATTCCCTTCTCCAGGGGATCTTCCCAACCTAGGGATCAAACCTGGGTCTCCCACATTGCACGCAGATGCTTTGCCATCTAAGCCACCAGGGAAGCCTTTTTTCAACATTGCTTTGGCTATTCAGGGCCCCTTGCAATTCCATGTGAATTTTGGAACCAGTTTGCTTATTTTTGTAAAAAGCCCAAACACTGATGGATTTTAATAGGTATTGCATTAAACCTGCAGATTGCTTTGGAGAATACTGCCGTCTTAACAATATTGTTTTCCAATAAATGAACACAGGATGGTTTTTTCCATTTACTTAGGTGTTATTTAATTTTTTACAGCAATGTTTTGTATTTTTAGGTCCTTGATTAAAATTTATTCCAAGGTATCTTACTCTGACACTACCTTAAATGGAATTTTTATTAATTTCTATTTCAGACTGTTCATGTTAAATGTATAGAAATACAGCTGATTTTTGCATGTTGATCATGTATCCTGTAATTTTGATGAAGTCCTTTAAATTTTTAAAAAATCTCTTTCAGTTCAGTTCAGTTCAATCACTCAGTCGTGTCCGATGCTTCGCAACCCCATGAATTGCAGCACGCCAGGCCTCCCTGTCCATCACCAACTCCCGGAGTTCACCCAGACTCACATCCATCGAGTCAGTGATGCCATCCAGCCATCTCATTCTCTGTCGTCCCCTTCTCCTCCTGCCCCCAATTGCTCCCAGCATCAGAGTCGTTTCCAATGAGTCAACTCTTCTCTTGAGGTGGCCAAAGTACTGGAGTTTCAGCTTTAGCATCATTCCTTCCAAAGAAATCCCAGGGCTTGTCTCCTTCAGAATGGACTGGTTGGATCTCCTTGCAGTCCAAGGGACTCACAAGAGTCTTCTCCAACACCACAGTTCAAAAGCAGCAATTCTTCGGCGCTCAGCCTTCTTCACAGCCCAACTCTCACATCCATACATGACCACAGGAAAAACCATAGCCTTGACTAGACAGACCTTTGTTGGCAAAGTAATGTCTCTGCTTTTCAATATGCTATCTAGGTTGGCCATAACCTTCCTTCCAAGGAGTAAGCGTCTTTTAATTTCATGGCTGCAGTCACCATCTGCAGTGATCTTGGAGCCCCAAAAAATAAAGTCTGACACTGTTTCCCCTGTTTCCCCATCCACTTGCCATGAAGTGATGGTACCAGATGCCATGATCTTCATTTTCTGAATGTTGAGCTTTAAGCCAACTTTTTCACTCGCCACCGTTCACTTTCATCAAGAGGCTTTTCAGTTCCTCTTCACTTTCTGCCATAAGGGTGGTGTCATCTGCACATCTGAGGTTATTGATATTTCTCCTGGCAATCTTGATTCCAGCTTGTGCATCTTCCAGTCCAGCATTTCTCATGATGTACTCTGCATGGACAGGGAGGCCTGGCATGCTGCGATTCATGGAGTCGCAGAGTCAGACACGACTGAGCAACTGAACTGAAGAATACATGAGGGTTCCTTTTTCTCCATATCCTCACCAACATTTGTTATTTCTTACCTTTTTGATAACAGCCATTCTGATGGGTGTGAGGTGATATCTCACTGGGGTTTTGATTGCATTTCCCTAATAAGTAGTGATGTTGAACATCTTTTCATGTGCTTGTTAGCCATCTGTGTCTTATTTAGAAAAATGTTTATTCAGATCTTCTGCCTATGGTTTTGATTGTTTTTTTTTGTTATGAGTTATTTTTTTTAATTTTATTTTTAAACTTTACAATATTGTATTAGTTTTGCCAAATACTGAAATGAATCTGCCACAGGTATACCTGTGTTCCCCATCCTGAACCCTCCTCCCTCCTCCCTCCCCATACCCTCCCTCTGGGTCGTCCCAGTGCACCAGCCCCAAGCATCCAGTATCGTACATTGAACCTGGACTGGCGACTCGTTTCATACATGATATTATACATGTTTCAATGCCATTCTTCCAAATCTCCCCACCCTCTCTCCTCTCCCACAGAGACCGTAAGACTGATCTATACATCAGTGTCTCTTCTGCTGTCTCGTACACAGGGTTATTGTTACCATCTTTCTAAATTCTGTATATATGCGTTAGTATACTGTACTGGTGTTTTTCTTTCTGGCTTACTTCACTCTGTATAATAGGCTCCAGTTTCATCCACCTCATTAGAACTGATTCAAATGTATTCTTTTTAGTGGCTGAGTAATACTCCATTGTGTATATGTACCATAGCTTTCTTATCCATTCATCTGCTGTTTGGCATCTAGGTTGCTTCTATGTCCTGGCTATTATAAACAGTGCTGCGATGAACATTGGGGTACACATGTCTCTTTCCCTTCTGGTTTCCTCAGTGTGTATGCCTCAGCAGTGGGATTGCTGGATCATAAGGCAGTTCTATTTCCAGTTTTTTTAAGGAATCTCCACACTGTTCTCCATAGTGGCTGTACTAGTTTGCATTCCCACCAACAGTGTAAGAGGGTTCCCTTTTCTCCACACCCTCTCCAGCATTTATTGCTTGTAGACTTTTGGATCGCAGCCATTCTGACTGGCGTGAAATGGTACTTCATAGTGGTTTTGATTTGCATTTCTCTGATAATGAGTGACGTTGAGCATCTTTTCATGTATTTGTTAGCCATCTGTATGTCTCCTTTGGAGAAATGTCTATTTAGTTCTTTGGCCCATTTTTTGATTGGGTCATTTATTTTTCTGGAGTTGAGCTGTAGGTGTTGCTTGTATATTTTTGAGATTAGTTGTCAGTTGCTTCATTTGCTATTATTTTCTCCCATTCTGAAGGCTGCCTTTTCACCTTGCTAATACTTTCCGTTGTTGTGCAGAAGCTTTTTAAGTTTAATTAGGTCCCATTTGTTTGTTTTTGCTTTTATTTCAAATATTCTGGGAGGTGGGGTCATAGAGGATCCTGCTGTGATGTATGTCAGAGAGTGTTTTGCCTGTGTTCTCCTCTAGGAGTTTTATACTTTCTGTCTTACATTGAGATCTTTAATCCATTTTGAGTTTATTTTTGTGTATGGTGTTAGAAAGTGTTCTAGTTTCATTCTTTTACAAGTGGTTGACCAGTTTTCCCAGCACCACTTGTTAAAGAGATTGTCTTTAATCCATTGTATATTCTTGCCTCCTTTGTCAAAGATAAGGTGTCCATATGTGCGTGGGTTTATCTCTGGGCTATTTTGTTCCATTGATCAATATTTCTGTCTTTGTGCCAGTACCATACTGTCTTGATAACTGTGGCTTTGTAATAGAGTCTGAAGTCAGGCAGGTTGATTCCTCCAGTTCCATTCTTCTTTCTCAAGATAGCTTTAGCTATTTGAGTTTTTGTATTTCCATACAAATTGTGAAATTATTTGTTCTAGCTCTGTGAAGAATACCGTTGGTAGCTTGATAGGGATTGCATTGAATCTATAAATTGCTTTGGGTAGTATACTCATTTTCACTATATTGATTCTTCCAATCCATGAACATGGTATATTTCTCCATCTATTAGTGTCCTCTTTGATTTCTTTCACCAGTGTTTTATAGTTTTCTATATATAGGTCTTTAGTTTCTTTAGGTAGATATATTCCTAAGTATTTTATTCTTTCCGTTGCAATGGTGAATGGAATTGTTTCCTTAATTTCTCTTTCTGTTTTCTCCTTATTAGTGTATAGGAATGCAAGGGATTTCCGGTGTGTTGATTTTATATCCTGCAACTTTACTATAATCATTGATTAGTTCTAGTAATTTTCTAGTGGAGTCTTTAGGGTTTTCTATGTAGAGGATCATGTCATCTGCAAATAGTGAGAGTTTTACTTCTTCTTTTCCAATTTGGATTCCTTTTATTTCTTTTTCTGCTCTGATTGCTGTGGCCAAAACTTCCAAAACTATGTTGAATAGTAATGGTGAAAGTGGGCACCCTTGTCTTGTTCCTGACTTTAGAGGAAAAGCTTTCAGTTTTTCCCCATTAAGGATAATGTTTGCTGCGGGTTTGTCATATATAGCTTTTATTATGTTGAGGTATGTCCTTCTATTCCTGCTTTCTGGAGAGTTCTTATCATAAATGGATGTTGAATTTTTGTCAAAGGCTTTCTCTGCATCTATTGAGATAATCATATGGTTTTTATTTTTCAATTTGTTAATGTGGTGTATTACATTGATTGATTTGCGGATATTGAAGAATCCTTGCATCCCTGGGATAAAGCCCACTTGGTCATGGTGTATGATCTTTTTAATGTGTTGTTGGATTCTGATTGCTAGAATTTTGTTAAGGATTTTTGCATCTATGTTCATCAGTGATATTGGCCTGTAGTTTTCTTTTTTTGTGGGATCTTTGTCAGGTTTTGGTATTAGGGTGATGGTGGCCTCATAGAATGAGTTTGGAAGTTTACCTTTTTCTGCAATTTTCTGGAAGAGTTTGAGCAGGATAGGTGTCAGCTCTTCTCTAAATTTTTGGTAGAATTCAGCTGTGAAGCCGTCTTGGACCTGGGCTTTGTTTGCTGGAAGATTTTGATTACAGTTTCAATTTCCGTGCTTGTGATGGGTCTGTTAAGATTTTCTATTTCTTCCTGGTCGAGTTTTGGAAAGTTGTACTTTTCTAAAGAATTTGTCCATTTCTTCCACGTTGTCCATTTTATTGGCATATAATTGTTGATAGTAGTCTCTTATGATCCTTTGTATTTCTGTGTTGTCTGTTGTGATCTCTCCATTTTCATTTCTAATTTTATTGATTTGATTTTTCTCCCTTTGTTTCTTGATGAGTCTGGCTAATGGTTTGTCAATTTTATTTATCCTTTCAAAGAACCAGCTTTTGGCTTTGTTGATTTTTGCTATGGTCTCTTTTCTTTCTTTCGCATTTATTTCTGCCCTAATTTTAAGATTTCTTTCCTTCTACTAACCCTGGGGTTCTTCATTTCTTCCCTTTTCTAGTTGCTTTAGGTGTAGGGTTAGGTTATTTATTTGACTTTTTTCTTGTTTCTTTAGGTATGCCTGTGTTGCTGTGAACTTTCCCCTTAGGACTGCTTTTAAAGTGTCCCACAGGTTTTGGGTTGTTGTGTTTTCATTTTCATTCGTTTCTATGCAAATTTTGATTTCTTTTTTGATTTCTTCTGTGATTGTTGGTTATTCAGCAGCGTGTTGTTCAGCCTCCATGTGTTGGAATTTTTAATAGTTTTTCTCCTGTAATTGAGATCTAATCTTACTGCATTGTGGTCAGAAAAAGATGCTTGGAATGATTTCTATTTTTTGAATTTACCAAGGCTAGCTTTATGGCCCAGGATGTGATCTATCCTGGAGAAGGTTCCATGTGCACTTGAGAAAAAGGTGAAATTCATTGTTTTGGGATTGAAATGTCCTATAGATATCAATTAGGTCTAACTGGTCTATTGTATTGTTTAAAGTTGTGTTTCCTTGTTAATTTTCTGTTTAGTTGATCTATCCATAGGTGTGAGTGGGGTATTAAAGTCTCCCACTATTATTGTGTTATTGTTTAATTTCTCCTTTCATACTTGTTAGCATTTGTCTTACATATTGCGGTGCTCCCGTGTTGGGTGGCATATATATTTATAATTGTTATATCTTCTTCTTGAATTGATTCTTTGATCATTATGTAGTGACCATCTTTGTCTCTTTTCACAGCCTTTGTTTTAAAGTCTATTTTATCTGGTATAAGTATTGCTACTCCTGCTTTCTTTTGGTCTCTATTTGCATGGAAAATCTTTTTCCAGCCCTTCACTTTCAGTCTGTATGTGTCCCCTGTTTTGAGGTGGGTCTCTTGTAGACAACATATGTAGGGGTCTTGTTTTTGTATCCATTCAGCCAGTCTTTGTCTTTTGGTTGGGGCATTCAACCCATTTACGTTTAAGGTAATTACTGATAAGTATGCTCCCGTTGCCATTTACTTTATTGTTTTGGGTTCGAGTTTATACACCGTTTTTTGGTTTCCTGTCTAGAGAATATCCTTTATTATTTGTTGGAGAGCTGGTTTGGTGGTGCTGAATTCTCTCAGCTTTTGCTTGTCTGAGAAGCTTTTGATCTCTCCTTCATATTTGAATGAGATCCTTGCTGGGTACAGTAATCTGGGCTGTAGCTTATTTTCTTTCATCACTTTTAAGTATGTCTTGCCATTCCCTCCTGGCTTGAAGAGTTTCTATTGAAAGATCAGCTGTTATCCTTATGGGAATTCCCTTGTGTGTTATTGTGTTTTTTCCCTTGCTGCTTTTAATATTTGTTCTTTGTGTTTGATCTTGTTAATTTGATTAATATATGTCTTGGGGTGTTTTTGCCTTGGGGTTTATCCTGTTTGGGACTCTCTGGGTTTCTTGGACTTGGGTGATTATTTCCTTCCCCATTTTAGGGAAGTTCTCAACTATTATTCTCTTCAAGTATTTTCTCATGGTCTTTCTTTTTGTCTTCTTCTTCTGGGACCCCTATGATTGAATGTTGTAGCGTTTAATATTGTCCTGAAGGTCTCTGAGATTGTCCCTCATTTCTTTTAATTCGTTTTTTTTTTTTTTTTTATCCTCT
Source organism: Bos indicus x Bos taurus (assembly GCF_003369695.1). NCBI lineage: Eukaryota > Metazoa > Chordata > Mammalia > Artiodactyla > Bovidae > Bos > Bos indicus x Bos taurus. The sequence continues at coordinate 25,676 of NW_020868203.1, forward strand.
CTGATTCATTTATTTCTACCATTCTATCTTCTAATTCACTAATCCTATCTTCTGCCTCTGTTATTCTACTATTTGTTGCCTCCAGACTGTTTTTAATTTTCATTTATTGCATTATTCATTATATATTGACTCTCTTTTATTTCTTCTAGGTCCTTGCTTGTTAAAAAACCTTTCTTGCATCTTCTCAATCCTTGTCTCCAGGCTATTATCTGTGATTCCATTTTGATTTCAAGATTTTGGAT
>NW_020868204.1:0-22549 GCF_003369695.1 Bos indicus x Bos taurus
AGCTCCATGCAGAGACTTGAGGCTTGGCTGGTTTTGGTCACGTGATCGAATAGGGTACCAGATCCGTCTTACGGTGTGCGGAACCCTGGAGACCGCCACTGAGGACACAGGCACTCTCCTCCCGAGTCATCTCCTTAGAACCTGTGGTGGTGGGTACGAGTGACATAGGAAACAGAGAGGTGTTTGCCTAACACTCTGGACAATGGGGTGGATGATGCTACCTATCATAGTTCTGAGTGAGCTTGAATGATGCAGGTTCTGTTTCCTTGCAATGGCAGGAGCTTTATTAAACAAACATATGTGGAGCTAAGCCTGAGGGTAGGCATTCCTGGCAGCTGAGGGAAAGGGAGGCATGTTTGCCAATGCCATCTGCTTAATTTTCCTATAATCCAACACCTGCCAGTGAGAGTCATCTTGTCTCCCCAAATGGCTGAAAATTGTAGAAACACCAATAATAACTTCTCTCAAGCCCCTCACGCTCTTTAGTAGGAGACTGACTTTCCAGCTTACCTGTTGCTTTAAAATGATGAGGATGTTGGTCTCTGAGCATCTCCTGAGTACCTGCAGCATTCTCGGCACTCTCAGAAATCAGACTAATTAATAACAGGCTTCTGAGAGAAATAAACCTTTCACCCAGTAGAAACGTCAGTGAAAATTACTACCAGTTTGAATTGGCAGCCTGGGTAAGACTGGATTTTCTTTTAACCAGCTTTAAAATTTTAATTCCTAGGTAAGCATTTGCCTCTCTCACCAAGAATGAAAGAATGTTTGTATTCTAATGTAAAAGTTACCCGACGATTTAGTGTCTGATTTATTTAGATTTTGTGGAGTTAGTTTAGACTAAGTTCTTTGAAACCAGAATTTTCTCCCACACACTCTTGGCTGGTTTTCAAAGGTCCCTGCAGCCATCGTCTGTTCATGTCCTGATCACTGTGAAGGCAGGTAGGGGAGGCAGAAGGGGGACTGGCCAAACAGTTCCGGGGAGCTTGGACCTGTTCTCCTGAAGGTACACACCCCTCCTAACTCTTTATAAAACAAAAGGAACATTTGAGCAACAGCAATCTATCTTTGTGACGATGTAATTCTATTCATCTCTCTAAATGGTAAATAGTGACCTTCCTTAACAAATACTAGGGCTTAAGGGTAAAGTGAACCTTGCAAGCATTAATTCTTGGGAGAATGAGAAGGTATTATTTGAACTATGTTTTCCGTCTTAAGCCTGGGAAGTGGGTTCTATTTTCAGACACTCTCAATCTGGAATAAAGGGGAATCAGCAGTAGCAATCGACTTCTTCTTGGTCAGATTGATTTTGTTTCTGTTGTTGTGTATTAAGATCCAATATCAGGAAACAGCTCTTACAAGGCGAAAGCATCAAAGTCTAATATGTTGGAAATACATATCACTAGAGAAAAGTGATTCGCTGGAGTGAGAAAGTGCACGGCAGTCACTGATCCCGGTCTCATTTTTCTAAGAAAGGATTTCATTGGCAATATAAACCTTCGATGTATTTTCTTGACAGTTTGTACAAGACTTTGACCCAAATACAACATGAAATGTAATCAATGATAAATACATAATCTGGCAGGATTTCACAGAGACCAGATCACCATCTCTTTTGTCCATTGCCACTTATATTTCTTGCCCAGTTTCATTGTCAAGGATGGTTCTAAGCCATTATTAGCCAGTGCGTTGGTTGATATTTCATTTTTCCATAATTAGTGTGTGTGATGCTGACAGTGAAAACAAATTGCTTATCTTACTTTTGAAACCATGTTGAATAAATATCTCAGAATTTACCATTGCCTGAACAAAACAATAATTTGAAGGTAACTTATTTTTCTAAGACACAATTGATAGCTATTTTTAGCCTCAGGAAAATAATTAAGCCACAGAAGGATGAAATTAAAATTACATGAAATCTGAAATATCTGGAGAATGCCAAGGTTCTGAATTTTGAGATGCAGTATGGTGGGGTGAATTGATAAAAAGACAAGCGAAAAATAAGAATGTAGCAAATAAAAAACTAGACCAAAACCCATTAAGCTTCATGACTCCTCTTGCACCTCTCTGAATCCCAGATCATCTCACTGTCCCCTCATCTACCCTCTGACAGGGTTCTAGTGTTGAGTGTGTGTGTGTATGAAGACTAAGTACAACCTCTGACTAGTTCTCGTATGTTTTCAGTGTATCTACATGAGTTTGTGTTGTGTGAAGACTAGGGAAATTAGAAAACATATCATGCTTTTTTCTCTATTTATAAATTAACAACAAAAGAAGAAATTGCTGCTGTTAGGAATCCCTGTGATGAAACAGAAATCACTTTTCTTACCCTCCTGAATGTCTTCCCTCAATTTTTCACTTCTACATCCTATTTTCTTTCATCTTAAAGACACATTAAAATATTTTTTCCTAAACATGATCTGTGCAGGGACATAATATGCCTTTAAGAGAAGTGTTTCCAATTCATAAATATTTCCAATTAATAACATGAAATACCTAACTGTTCCACTAAGATAGTGTCAGAAGGTTCAGAGTAAGTTTTGTTTCCGAAGATAGTTCACTTTTATCAGTGCCTTGCATGGACCTTGATAAAACCTGGCCTGGAAATAGCTGATATGCATGAAGAAACATTTCAGACATGGTATGAAGAAGAGAGATATTTTTCAATTCAGGATACAAATGAGACATTATAAATAGTTTGAGAATAACTTCAAGTACTAGATAAATACTGTGATAAAACAAGTTAGGAGTTTCAAATAAAATAGTATCATTTTTCCAAAAGTTTCAGGAGTCCAACAGAGCTAGCCTGTGTGCTGCCTTTACGTACCATGTAATAATGCATTACAATTTCTTGGAAGCTTATTCTGAATCATATGAGAAAGCAACTTTTAAGCTAGAAGGGACCTTCACTATTACTCAATGAAATCTTTCCTTTTACAGATTAGATCAGTGGCTTCTCAAAGGTCTCTGTGATTGAATTTTTTTCCCTCAGTCATGTGTGCCTGGTTATGGTAGAAATAGGATTAAAAAATTTTTGACCTCTAATCTAGTGCTGAATGGGTGGTGGTGGTTTTTCTTATTATAGTTATTTTAAGATACTGTCCAGTAAGCATTTCGGAGTTTCTCTTTGCATAGAGGCTTTGTGATTCTGTTTACTTTGTTGTAATAATAATGCATGTATAATTTTCTACTTCAGTCCTTTTTCACCTAGCAGAGGTTCATGACCCTATTTCACATCTTTATACTTTATGAGGTTTTCTCTGTTATTACTTTATTTTTCTCATTTATTACTTTAGAGTAGCGAAGAATCGGAGAAGGCAATGGCACCCCACTCCAGTACTCTTGCCTGGAAAATCCCATGGATGGAGGAGCCTGGAAGGCTGCAGTCCATGGGGTTACTGAGGGTTGGACACAACTGAGCGACTTCCCTTTCACTTTTCACTTTCATGCATTGGAGAAGGAAATGGCAACCCACTCCAGTGTTCTTGCCTGGAGAATCCCAGGGACGGGGGAGCCTGGGGGGCTGCCGTCTATGGGGTCGCACAGAGTTGGACACGACTGAAGCGACTTAGCAGTAGCAGTAGTAGTGGAAGAATTTGGCGAAAACATATTCAGACAATGAATAGTATTAAAAATATAAAATCTTCCCATATAAACATTCACTGTATGTCCTGGTGTCACTCCCACAGGTAAATACTTTAATCATTGCTTGTTGAATTGTGTTCCTGATTACCACGACGTTTCTAAGTGAGTTTATTTTCTAGTTCTTGTTTGGTCAACTTGAAGTAGGATCAACAGAAAACTTCCAGAGTACAGCTTACTTTAGCTCTGTGCATCTATGCCTTTGACCCTTGACTCCTTTATTCCCCAATGCATGTGAGCCAACATAATTCATGGGCTTCCGGAATCCCCTGCCAATGCAGGAGACACAAGAGAGATGTGGGTTCAATCCTGGGTCAGGAAGATCCCCTTAGGAGGAAATTGCAACCCGTTCCAGTACTCTTGCCTGAAAAATTCCACGGACAGTTGAGCCTGGTGGGCTACAGTCCATGGGGTTGCAAACAGTTGGATGTGACTGAGCACAATATAATTCAAGGACTGATTTTGAGAGACTCTGGTCCAAAAAGCAGTTCTATAAAAATAGGTTATTTTGCGGTTTGATTAAGGTAATCCTGTTATCATTAGTGACCTTGAGCATCTTAAAAAAAAAAAAGTCAAAGTGTGAAAGAAAACAAAAGCTCACACTAACCCTATTGTGTGTGTGTGTCAGACTCAGTCGTGTCAGACTCTTTACGACCCCATGGACTGTAGCCCACCAGGCTCCTCTGTCCATGGTATTTCCAGGCAAGAATACTGGAGTGACTTGCCATGCCCTCCTCCAGGGCATCTTCCCAACCCAGGGATCAAACCCAGCTCTCTGGCATTGCAGGCAGATCCTTTACCCTCTGAGCCAACATTCTATTACTCTGTGACAATTACTTGATATTTTCTGTTCCCGTCCCCCTTTTTTATATGTACATATGGATAACTTTCTTATTAAATATTTTAAAGAAATTCTTAAATATTAATCAAAATAAATGTTCTAATATTCTCTGATATTAAAAAAAATCTAATTGCTATTTTAGTTGAAGTTAGGAATAAACTGACTTCTCTATAGGCAATGGCCCCCACTCCAGTACTCTTGCCTGGAAAATCCCATGAACGGAAGAGCCTGGTAGGCTGCAGTCCATGAGGTCGCTAGAGTCGGACACGACTGAGCGACTTCACTTTCACTTTTCACTTTCATGCATTGGAGAAGGAAATGGCAACCCATCCAGTGTTCTTGCCTGGAGAACCCCAGGGACGGGGGAGCCTGGTGGGCTGCCGTCTCTGCAGTCGCACAGAGTCGGACACGACTGAAGCGACTTAGCAGCAGCAGCAGCTGTATTGCTCAATCTTCTTGTCCAGGAAAAAGGAATCTCCATTAATTCTTATGTAATTTCTCCTTGCAAAAGACCCACATAATTCTGTTTAGGATCAATTCAAAGTGTTCTCTTAAATTTTATTTTGGCATGTATATATTATTTATTGAAGTACATTTGATGTACAATATTATGTAAGGTGCTGGTGTACAGTATAGTGATTCACAATTTAAAGGTTATACTCCACTTATAGTTATTATAAAATATTGGCTGTTTTCCCTATCTGTACAGTATAGTTTTTTTATACCTAAAAGTTTGTATTTCTTCCTCCTTTTACCTATATGCCCCTCCCTCTTCCCACTGGTAACCACTAGTGTCTCTGCATCTGTGAGTCTCTTTCTGTTTTGCTGTATTCACTAATCTGTTTTTTCAGTCCACATATAAGTGATATATAATACAGTATTTGTTTTCTGTCTGACTTGTTTCATTAGCATAATACCCTCCAGTGTATGTTCATGTTGCTACAAATGGCAAAAATTCATTTTTAAGTGGTAAGTTTTCACTGTAGCAATTTTGGATTCTAAAATTTTCATCAGTTCAATCGCTCAGTCGTGTCCGACTCATTGCAACCCCATGGACTGCAGCATGCCAGGCTTCCCTGTCCATCACCAACTCCCAGAGCCTACTCAAACCATGTCCATTGAGTCGGCGATGCCATCCAACCATCTCATCCTCTGTCGCCCCCTTCTCTCCTGCCTCCAATCTTTTCCAGCATCAGGGTCTTTTTCCAGTGAGTCAGTTCTTCACATCAGGTGGCCAAAATATTGGAGTTTCAGCTTCAGCATCAGCCTTTCCAATGAATATTCAGGACTGATTTCCTTTAGGATGAAACTGGTTGGCTCTCCCATATATAAATAAATTTATTACATATTTAATTTTTTTTCAGCTTATTTTTTGCATGTGTTCTATTGAAGTACATTTTACATATAGCATCATATAATTTAAGGTGTACAGATGATGATATGATTATATATTGTAATATGGCTGTCTTTGAAGCAATAGTTAACACCTCTATCATGTCACAGAATTATTCTTTTTTGTGGTGAGTGTAAAAAGCTAGTCACCTTACCAGTTTGATTTCCACTACAATTTGTCTATATTCACTGTGCAGTAGATGCCCAGGATTTGTTCACGAGTTGCAATTTTGTGGCTTTAAACATCTCTCGTATTTCCCGACCCCTCAAGCCCCCCTAGTAACACAGTTTTACTCTGTTTTCACAAGTTTGGCTTTTTAAGATTCTACATAGAAGTGAGATCGTAGAGTTTTTGCAATTTTCTGTCTGTCATCTCTCTTAACATATGCTCAGGATCCATCCATGTGGGCCCAAATGCAGGATTTCCTTCATATGTCACATTTTTATCCCTTGTCTGTACGTGGACACAGGTTGCTTCTATATCTTGGCTATTGTGAGAATGCTGATTCACGTGGGAGTTCTGGTGTCTCTTGAGATCCTGAGTCCATCTCCTTGTGTATATATCCAGGAGTGGAACTGCTGTGTCACATGGTAGTTCTGTTTCTTAATGTTTTAAGGAATCTCCATGTTGTTTTTCATAGTGGCTGTAACAACTTAGATTCCCACCAACAGCGCGCAAGGGTTCCCTTTGCTCTGTATACTTTCCAATACTTGTTAGCTTTTGTGTTTTTGATGACAGCTATTCTAACAGGAGTGAGGAGATATCTCGTGGTTTCGATATGTATTTCCCTGATGTTGAACATCTATTTATGTACCCATTGGCCATCTGTTTTATTTGGAAAAAAATCTGCCCAGTTTTTAATCAGATTGCTTATTTTTGTTATTATTGAGTGTTTATGAGTTCTTTATATTTAATTAGGTTATTTTAACCCTTACTCAGTATATGGTTTGCAAATGTTTTTTCCTGTTCTGTAAGTTGCTTTTCATCTTGTTGATTGCTTCTTTTGCTGTGCAGAAGCTTTAACTGTGGTTTAGTCTCACTTACTGATGTGTTGTTTTTTTTTTTAAATTTTGTTGTTGTGCTTTTCGTGTCTTAACCAAAACAGCATTGCTAAGACCAGTGTCAATCCCCAATGTTTTCATCTAAAAGTTTTTGATACGTTTATATGGTTAAATCTTTGATCCATTTGGTGTTAAGTTTGTAGGTGATGTATAAGGCAAGGGTCTAATTTCATTATTCTGTGTGTGTTTATTGAGTTTTCTCAGCACCATTTGTTGAAGAGACTATTTTTTTTCCCTATTGGATGTTCTTAGATCCCTTGTCAAATACTTTGTGAATCCAAATCCTGGAATCTTTTCTGTTCTGTTGTTCTATGAGTATTTTTATGCCAGTACCAAACTGTCTTAATTGCTGTTTGTTGTTCCATCACTAAGTCATATCTGACTCCTTACAACCTCATAAACTGCAGCAAGCCAGGCTTCTCTCTCCTTCCATATATAAAAACCATAGTTTTATAATATAGTTTGAAATTGGGAAGTAGGATGCCTCCAGCTTTGTTCTTCTGTGTCAAGATTACTTTGTCTCTTCAGAGTCTCTTGTGGTTTCATACGAATCTTAGAATTGGTTTTCTTTGTTCTGTGATGAATGCCATTGGAATTTGGACTGAACACATTCTGAAGGAGATCAGCCCTGGGTGTTCTTTGGAAGGAATGATGCTAAAGCTGCAACTCCAGTTCTTTGGCCACCTCATGCGAAGAGTTGACTCATTGGAAAAGACTCTGATGCTGGGAGGGATTGGGGGCAGGAGGAGAAGGGGATGGCAGAGGATGAGATGGCTGGATGGCATCACTGACTCAATGGACTTGAATCTGAGTGAACTCGGGAGTTGGTGATGGACAGGGAGGCCTGGCGTTCTGTGATTCATGGGTCACAAAGAATCGGACACAACTGAGCAACTGAACTGAACTGAACTGATGGATGGCTTTGGATAATATGCACATTCTAACAATATTCCAATCCATGAACACAAAATGTCTTTTAATTTGTATGTGTCTTCTTAGGTATTCTTTTGAGCATAGCCTTGTAGCTTGTTATTATACAGATCTTTCACTTCCTTGGTTAAATGTATTTCTAGGTAGTTTTATTATTTTGATGCTACTGTGAAATGAGATAGCTTTCTTTACTTCCTCTTCGGATGTGTTATAGAATATAGAAATACAAATAATTTCTGCATGTTGATTTTATTATCCTGCAATTTTACTGAATTGTTGATTTAGTTCAATAGGTTTTTTGGTTGAGTCTTTGAGATTTTGTATATAAAAACAAGTCATTTCATCTTCAAATAAAATTTACTTCTTCCCTCCTGATGTGAATGCCTATTTTTTTCTTGCTGGGTATCTCTGGCTAAAACTTCAGTACTATGTTGAATAAGAGTGATGAAAGTATACATCTTTATCTTGTTCCTGATCTTAGAGGAAAAGCTTTCAACTTTTCACTACTAAGTATAATGTTGTGAATGTTTTTCTGTGGAGTTTATATTGAGGTATATTCTCTTCACCTAATTTGTAGAGAGTTTTCATAATGAAAGTGTGTTGTATTTTGTTAAATACTTTTTCTGCATCTATTGAAATGATTATGTGACTTTTGTCTTTAACTAATGTCTATCAGTTAATTTGCATATTCTGAACTGTCCTTGCATCTCAGAGATGAATCCCACTTGATGGTGGTATGGTCCTTTAATGAGCTGTTGAATTCAGTTTACTAGTATTTTGTTGAGAATTTTTGCTTATATATGCATTAGGGATGTTGGCCTATATTTTTTTATTTCATTATATGGTTTTTGTATGAGGAGAATGGTGGTCTAATAAAATGAGTTTTGAAGTGTTCCCTCCTCTTCCATTTTTTGGAGAAGCTTGAGAAGAATTGGCAAAATTACCTTAAAACTTGGTAGAATTCATCTATGAAACCATTTGATCCTGGGGTTTTCTGTGTTGTGTTTTTACTTCTTTGATTTCTTAGACTCATTGGTTGTTAAGTAACATGTTTAATCTTCGTGGTTCTGTGTTTTCTTCCCACTTTTTTCTTTTGATTTATCTGAAGACGATGCTTGATATGATTTTAATTTTCTTAAATTTGATGTGACTTGTTTAGTAACTTATTGTGATCTACTTTATGTTGATTTCAGTGAGAGTCACTCTATATATAGTTGTAGTTTTGATGCTTTTTGAGAGAAGTAAACTGAAGGTCTTCCTACGCCACCATCTTTATTATGTTCCTCTTAATGAGTTTTAAGAGTTCTTCATGTATCCTAGGATAAATCCTTTAGCAGATACATGCTTTGCAAAGATTTTCTCCTGGTCTATGGCTTTTGATTTTACTTTCTAAACAGTATCTTTTGAAGAACAGATATTTTTAAGTTTTAATGTATTTATTAATACTAAGAGAAATTTTTTAAAATTTTATTGAAGTATAGTAGATTTACAATGTGTTAGTTTCTGCTATACAGCATTCAGTTTATATATACATACACACACACATAATTTCATGTTCTTTCCATTGAAGTTATTACAACATACTGAATATGGTTCCAGTGCTATACAGTAGGACCTTGCTGTTTATTTTATATTTAGCACTTTGTATTTGCTAATCTCAAATTCCTAATTTATTCCTCTCCCCCTTTCCCCTTTGGTAACCCTAAGTTTGTTTTCTTTGTGATTCTGTTCCTGTTCTTGAAAATCAATTCATTTGTATCATCTTTACCAGTTCCACACATCAGTGATAATCATATGATATTTGTCTTTCTCTGTCTGACTTACTTCACTTGATCAGTTGCTGCAGATGCTAGTATTTCATTCTTTTTATGGCTGAGTAGTATTCCAGTGTGTGTGTGTGTGTGTGTGCACACGTGCTTCCCTGATAGCATTCCTGTGTGTGTGTGTGTGTGGTGTGTGCGCACGTGCTTCCCTGGTAGCTCAGCTGGTGAAGAATCTGCCTGCAATGCAGGAGACGCCAGTTCGATTCCTGGGTGGGGAAGATCCCCAGGAGAAGGGATAGGCTACCATTCCAGTATTCTTGGGCTTCCTTGTGGCTCAGCTGATAAAGAATCCACCTGCAATGTGGGAGACCTGGGTTTGATCCCTGGGTTAGGAAGATTCCCTGGAGGAGAGCATGGCAACGTACTCCAGTATTCTTGCCTGGAGAATGCCATGGACAGAGGAGCCTGGAGGGCTGCAGTCCATGGGATTCCAAAGAGTTGGAAATGACTGAGTGACTAAGCACAGCACAGCATATATATACATACACACACATACATACACTACATCTTCTTTATCCATGTGATTATTGTAAGTAGTACTTCTATGAACATTGGGTTGCATGTATTTTTTTGAATTAGAGTTTTTCTGCATATATGCCCAGCATGGGATTGTAGATCACTGTAACTCCATTTGTAGTTTTTTTGTTTTTTTTTTTACCATTTCATCTTAGTCACCTCCATGCTGTTCTCCGTATTTGCGTTCCCACCCAATTTACATTCCCACCAACACTGTGGTCTCCCCCACCCTCTCCAGCATTTATTATTTGTTAGGTTTTTTAGTGATGGCCATTTGCCAGTGTGAGTTGATACTCATTGTAGTTTTGATTTTTACATTTCTCTGGAAAATAGTGATTTTGCGCATTCATTTCATGTGCTATTGACCATCTATGTATTTTCTCTGGATGAGATCAACTGGATTTGCTTAGGTTTTCTGCCCATTTTTTTTTAATAGAATTTTGTTTTATTGAGTTGTATGAGCTGTTTGTATTTTGGAAATTAAGCCTTTGTTGGTTTGCATTGTTTGCCAGTATTTTCTCCAGTCTGTAGAGTGTCTTTTCATCTTGATTATGGTTTCCAAGATACTGCTAATTTTTAATGAAGTCCAAGTTATTAATTGGTTTTCTATAGACCACACTTTTACTGCAATATCTATGAAATTACTGTTTAAACCCAAATTGCAAAGAATTTCTCCCAAAAAGGGTTGTATTTTTGTTTTTTTAAACTTATGCTTGTGATCCATTTTGAGTTAACTTTGATCCATACCTCATACCATATATGAAAATTTTCAAGCATATGGATATTCAGTGTTTGAGCAACATTTGCTGAATCAGCTATCCTTATCTTTGGCCCTAAATATAGACTCCATTCGGTTCTACTGATGTATATTTTAGCTCTCTGCAAATATGTCACTGTTTTATTTACTGTAATTTTACTTTAAGTTTCAGAATCAATTATGTCATTCCTCATTTTTCTTAAATTTGTTTGGTAGTTTGCAGTTCCATATCAATTTTAGAATTAGCTTGTCAGTTTCTACCAAAAAATAGCTTCCTGGAGTTTTGATTCCGAATGCCTTGAATTATAGATATCTGGGGAGAAATGACATGTTAACAATATTGAGTTCTTGCAATCCAGGGACACAGTGTATTTCTTTGCCTTTAGATTTTCTTTAACCTCTCTCAGCAACCTTTTATGTTTTTTTTTAGTGTAAAGATCTTGTATTCCTTTCATAAGATACATTCAAAGGTATTTCATGTATTGATAATATTGTAAATGGCTTTTTTGCCTCACTTCTGATATTTTTTTCATTGCTTATATGTAGAAGTACAACTGATTTGGTGTATTGTTCTTGCATTCTACAGTTCTGTTAAGTTCATAAGTTCTAATAACTTTTGGGGGTGAATCCTTAGAATTTCTACCGAGACAGTTGTGTGATCTTTGAATCGAGATAGTTTTATTTAATCCTCTATAATCTGAATGCCCTAGTGTATTGTTGACTATAAAGAATGGGAAAGGCCATTCTTGTTTTCTGATCTTATCAGGAAATCATTAAAGCTTTTGCTGTAAGACATTGGCTATATGGTTTCCACAGATGCTCGCGAGCAGGTCGAAGTTCTTTTCAGATTAGTTTAGTGAGAGTTCTAATCAGAAGTAGAGGTGTGATTTTTTTTTTTTTTTTTTTTTACTACCAATGATCTTGAATTCACAGATGTTAAAAACATACAGTGAATTTTGCTTTTCAGAAATAGTATTATTATTAATACTTTAAAAAAGTACTGAATTAAAAAAAAAATAAGGTTTTAGTACCATCCTGTCTAATCCTAGGAGTTCAGCACATTTTACTACTCTTCATAAGAAAACAATTCTTATTGATTTTTTCTTGTGTCTAAAACTTTGCAGAGTTTCTTATATTTGATTAATCATATGGTTGGGTAAAGAATCTTTTTGAGTAATTTTTTACCATGAAAAGAAATAGGTGATATATTTTGCACTCACAGAGAAAGTTAAAGCTGTCATACATTAGATAGGTAACTACGTGTTCCTTATTTCTTCTTTTACTTGATGTTAGCTGCAAAAAAATTTAATACCTCTGATATCTAATCACTTTAATTGAATTAATTTTCCTTTTAGGCTATAGAATTCCCCCAACACTTTGTCTTGAAATTAATGATTTCTTGAGGTATACTTGGGATTAGTTTCTTCCATTAGCTTATTCTGTAACATGTTAAGTCTTTAGCCTTCAAACTCAGGTTATTTGTCTAGTCCAGGAAAGAGATGATATGCTAGGATTTTTACTTCAGTTTCAGTTATTATAGTCTTCCTTAAGAACACCTATTATTTTGACTGAATATTTCTGCTTTTATGTTTTACTCCGTGTCTCTCATGTCTTCATCCCTTCCTGGGAATTCTTAATCTCATTTTTCTCTACCACACTAATATAGTTTCCTACAGATTGGCCTCTCTTTATTAATCTTTAGTTTATAGTTGTTTTTTCATTTTTCCCTACATAATCTGACCCCTGCTATCTCCTTTTGATTCTATACTCTATTTAATCATGTCCTCTTTCATCTTTACACTGCTATGGGCATGATGCTTTTCATTGTCTACATCTTGAAAGCACAGATCAGCTTTAATTTTTCTATTTTTACTCACTTTTCTAGGGAATATAATGGATGGCATAGCATCAAAATTCAATTAATAAGTTGATAATTAATCAATTGAAACCTGGGGCATTCGTGCAGTTCTTCAGACAAATTCCTTGAATATGTCAAGGATCTTACCAGTGTCATAGTATAACACTACAGCAATATCATGACATTTTTACTACCACTCAGTTTCCAGAAGATCCACCAACATGTCATTGAAATAAAGGATTCCCTATTCAACAATTTGCACCACTACTTCCATTCTTTATGACTCTAATCTCTCTGTCTCACAATCTTTCTAGGGAATGCTGAGATTCCAGGTTCAGAGTGGCTTATACCTGTTGGTGTACAAAAAAAAAAAAAAGAGAGAGACAAAGGCTAAGGTAGATGGAATATATGGAAGACAAAGATAATTCTTCTGCATGTTGAAACTTTTACAGAAAGTTTCCCTCCCAGCACCTGAGATAAATTCTTGGGCCAATAGAGACTATGAACTCCAAAGCCAAGTTGATGCTCTCTAAACACTTGCAATTCAAGTACAGATGGAAATAGGAGGCAAAAGGTAGAACATTCTAACAGCTTGTATAATCTGGAAAGCAAATTTTATTAAGGAAAATTGATTATTTCATATGGATAAGACTGGAAGGGTTAATAATTTGAAAGAAATGATTCTTACTTGCCTTTGAGAACAAGGATAAAAGAAATTGGCTTAAAAAATCTTTTGTTCAAATATTACAACATACATTTTTATGTGTAGCTCTTGTTACATCTTTCAAATATAAAAGTGACTGCCTTCTGAATATCTTTAAAAATAGATGATAGTTTCATGTGTTTTGGCATTGCTTATCTAAATGAGAAGGAATAACACTTTATATAAACTATTACTCCCAAAGTTCCAATGTATTTTTTTAACTTATGATAATATACTTCTTAATGGATGGTTTTTCTTTGTACATTTGCTGCACTATTTCTTTTTGTGTAACAAACTATTTGTAGGCTCCACATTATTATTAAACATTATTAAATTCTACCGATTTAATAACAGAAGTCAAGGTTCTTTATTTGCAGTACATTTTCTGACCCCAGGGTTTTGCTGGCATTGTTCCCGATTCTTCTCCATCCTTTTCACACTCCAATGGCAGAGCCTTTGTCCAAGGTGCTGGTTTCTTAGCTGTAGGTATATGGGGTTTTTCTTGATCCCATGGATCATGGTATTTCTTTACGGAAAAATCTCAAACAGAAAATCTCAAAATCCCATTACACTTTTTCTACAAGTATTATGGGGAAAAAAAGATAAAGTTAAAGGGTGGCCTAACACCAAGTAACTTTCCAGGATGTGTAGGAACATAACTGAAACAGAATATCACACCCCAGTCCTAATGCTGAAACGTTATTAAAGTTGGCTTCATGGAGAAGCTAATATTCTAGTGAACGAAAGAGGCTTTGGGGTTTAATATTGAAATAGAAGTAATGTAAACTCAGGCAAAACTTTTAAATGTCTCATTATGTATTCACTGTTCAATATCTAACAATCCAAAGCAGAATGCCATGCATAAAAATTTCTTGCTGTAACTTTTTTTTTGCTCTTCTTTTTTTTCTTTTTTTAAATTTTATTTTATTTTTTAAACTTTACAAAATTGTATTAGTTTTGCCAAATATCAAAATGAATCCGCCACAGGTATACATGTGTTCCCATCCTGAACCCTCCACCCTCCTCCCTCCCATACCATCCCTCTGGGTTGTCCCAGTGCACTAGCCGCAAGCATCCAGTATCGTGCATCGAACCTGGACTGGCACACCCTTTCATACATGATATTATACATGTTTCAATGCCATTCTCCCAAATCTTCCCACCATCTCCCTCTCCCACAGATTCCATAAGACTGTTCTATACATCAGTGTCTCTTTTGCTGTCTCGTCGCAGGGTTATTGTTACCATCTTTCTAAACTCCATATATATGCGTTAGTTATGCTGTATTGGTGTTTTTTTTCTGGCTTACTTCACTCTGTATAATAGGCTCCAGTTTCATCCACCTCATTAGAACTGATTCAAAATGTATTCTTTTAATGGCTGAGTAATACTCCATTGTAATATGTACCATAGCTTTCCTTATCCATTCATCTGCTGATGGACATCTAGGTTGCTTCCATGTCCTGGCTATTATAACAGTGCTGCGATGAACACTGGGGTACACGTGTCTCTTTCATTTCTGGTTTTTCTCAGTGTGTATGCCCAGCAGTGGGATTGCTGGATCATAAGGCAGTACTATTTCCAGTTTTTAAGGAATCTCCACACTGTTCTCCATCCCATTATATATTCCCATTGTATAATCAAATTGTATAATGACCTCCTTTTTGAGGCCACTTATAGATCCTTTCTGTAAGGCAAAGGTACATTTTGGGAAAAGTACTTTAGGAAATACACACATCTCTTATTTAGTATAGAAATCTAGATGAGTAGTGATTTTTGGAGGAATGGCGTAAGGTACCTTTTATACTGTGCTCAGTGCGGTAATGATAGATGTTGGCAGCAGAATAAAAGAGAAAAATATGGTTGCATTTATAAATATTTATTCATAATTTATTCTTTGAATTGGGCTTGAATTTAGTCCCCTGGTGGTGTAGTAGATGATTAATTAGTAATATCTAATATTAGACCTCAAAGGTTTCTACAGTGTCTTTTTCTGTGCCATTCCCAGGACCCTAAAAAGACATTATTAAGGAAATGGTTTAGTACTGGTAACACTTTCATTTTCTCACCTTAGGTTTTTACCTTAGTGCTAATTATAGTTTCCAGAATGAATACAGGAAATCAAGTTGTTATGGAAATCAGTAGCTTTGGTACCTGAGAAGTGACTCCTAATTGTTTGGCAGCAAGACTGTTGTTAGCCTTTTTCTTTTTTGCATGATGTGATAGGGCTCTGAGTCTTTGGAGTGAGGGTGCATTGGGATTGGTGGGTGAAGGAGAAGGCAATGGAGACGTTCTTCAAGTGCTCTTTTGGTTTGAGATGTAAGCACAGGCTCTCTGCTGATCATTTTTAATCTGGTCTGTCTAACCAGAAGTTATGCTAATTCCTTCAAGAAACTGACCAAATTGTACATCAGTAGCCTTCATTTTCAAGAACTTTCATGAATTTATACTTTCTGTATCCATGTATATGTGACACTTTAAAAGGGAGTTTCAAAGAGAGGAAAAGAGTCAGGAACAGTTGGAGAAGGAAATGGCAACCCACTCCAGTATTCTTGCCTGGAGAATCCCATGGACAGAGGAGCCTGGAGGGCTACAGTCCATGGGGTCACAAGAGTCAGACATGACTTAACGACTAAAACCACCACCATCACCAGGAACAGTTATCAGTAGACATCACGGGCAGTCAGCCTTGGAGCATTCATTCTTCTTGTGCCGTAGACATCTACAAGTCTGTAGTTACACTGGCCTTATCGACCATATGAAGCTCTAAGGCTCAAATGAGCTCTGTGCAACAATTTCAAAGAGTTAGAAGTACCTTATAAAATATTAGTATTATTTATATACTTTGCAGCTACTTGAGTTGTGGGACTCTATCTTTCCTTCTTGACCCTCTAACATCTAGCACAGTGCAAAACTGAATTATATTTCCATCTTGTATTTAAGCAGCATACATAGACATGTGAGATGTTCTACCCATTAATTTTTGTGCCCTGTCACCAAGGGGGGATAAATTAAATCTCCTTTCATGACTAATGAGGAATAAAGTAAGGCTATATGGACTATAGGAAAGCCAGAGAGGCAGATTATGCTTTTTTTTTTTTTTTCATGTTCAGGAACAGCTTGATAACACCTCTCAGTCACAATAAGGGTGTGAAGGAATCTTGATACCTTGATTTTTCCACATAATAAAGGTTTAATCTTACAGAGATAGAATCTTTTTGGAAGACATCACTTTCAGTTCAGTTCAGTTGCTCAGTTGTGTCTTTAACCCCATGAACAGGCCTCCCCTGTCCATCACTAATTCCAGAGTCTATCCAAACCATGTCCATCAAGTCGGTGATGCATCCAACCATCTCATCCTCTATTGCCCCCTTCTCCTCCTGCCCCCAATCCTACCCAGCTCAGGGTCTTTTCAAATGAGTCACCTGTTTGCATAAGGTGGCCAAAGTATTGGAGTTTAAGCTTCAGCATCAGTCCTTCCAATGAACACCCAGGACTGATCTCCTTTAGGATGGACTGGTTGGATCTCCTTGCAGTCCAAGGGACTCTCAAGAGTCTTCTCCAACACCACAGTTCAAAAGCAGCAATTCTGTGCTCAGCTTTCTTCACAGTCCAACTCTCACATCCATACATGACCACTGGAAAAACCATAGCCTTGACTAGACAGACCTTTGTTGACAATAATGTCTCTGCTTTTGAATATGCTATCTAGGTGGTCATAACTTTCCTTCCAAGGAGTAAGCGTCTTTTAATTTCATGGCTGCAATCACCATCTGCAGTGATTTACATGATTACAATATCCAAAGAAGACATCAAAATAACACATTTTGCAATGACAGAATGTAAGATTATTAGGAAGAAATGTTTAAATGATAATGTCATTCATTGCCAATGAGAGACAATAAGGATGAGGCAAAAAGAAAAAAAAATAAAACTCCTAATGAAGTCCCCCAAAGAATATTAAAATTGAATTTGAATGTCTAGCACTGGGATACTAAATTCTAAAACTTCTTAACACTAAGTAATAGTTAAAACAGGCTTTACAGAGAAGATTTAAAAAGGTGTGTTGAAAATTACAAATAATATGAATACATGGCACATAAATTAAATCCATGTGTTTTGAGATGTTATAGGGACTGAAAGTTGAAAATGGCATATAAGCACATCAAGTATTGCAAAGATGCTTCAAAAAATAATTTTCCTAAGTATCGAGCAACAGCCATCTCTCCCAGACCAATGGGTAGGCCATATGCTCATACTTTTGAGCCAATACAATATTGTAAAGTAAAAAAATAAAAAATAAAGAATTTATCCTTTTACAAGGAATCTAAAAATATGTACTAAATATAGAAATGCCTTCTTCCCTACGGTGATAGGGAGAAAATGTAGCTACATGATCATAAGTGAAATGAGGCACCAGAAATTAAAAAAGCTTGAAGGTGAGCATCTTTTTTATAATCAGCTGAAAAGCTGCTGAGAGAAAAGCAACCATCAGTGAAGATATTCTTCAAGGCTACTGTCCTTTGCATGCGCGTGTGTTAGTCACATCGCCACTAGGCTCTGTCCATGGAATTCTCCAGGCAGGAACAGGAGTGTGGTAGCCATTCCCTTCTCCAGGAGATCTTCCTGATCAGAGAAAGAACCTGCATCTCCTGAGTTTTCTGCATTGCAGGTGGATTCTTAACTGCCGATCTGTTGGGGAAGCCCATCCTTTGCATAGTGATACACTAAATGTGCTGTGCCATACAGAAACTACCTGCGTTTGAAAAGCAGTGAATTACATTAGATACATCTTTCTGTGTATCTAAAAACTGTATAGTAAAATTTAAGAAGAATTGAAAAAACAATTAACCTCACATCCTTCTTCCATCATTTACTTGATTGCCTATTTCTACATTGGTTTGATTATCTCACTTTCTGCCTGTTTTTCTCTTGTTTACCACACTCGTCAACCTTTTTACTCCTATGAAAGTGAAAATGAAAGTCGCTCACTCATGTCGACTCTTTGTGACCTCATGGGCTGTAGTCCATGGCATTCTCCAGGCCAGAATACTGGAGTGGGTAGCCTTTCCTTCTCCAGAGGATCTTCCCAACCCAGGGATCAAACCCAGGTCTCCTGCATTGCAGGCAGATTCTTTACCAGCTGAGCCACAAGGGAAGTCCAAGAATACTGGAGTGATTAGCCTAGCCCTTCTCCAGCGGATCTTCCTGACCCAGGAGTAGAACCGGGGTCTCCTGCATTGCAGGCAGATTCTTTACCAACTGAGCCTATCAGGGAAGCCTTTTACTCCTATACAAAGGCCACAAGACAACAGAAAAAGAATGCATTCAGAAGCGATACTTCTTCTCTGTAAAATAGTATCCTGCCTTTTTCTCATGAAATATTGTGTTCATATATACACATGTATGTGTAAGGATCTGTAAATCTACCTTTTTGCCATTATGTACCTAATTTGGATTTTTAAAAGTCCAGATAAGGGGACCATGTCTTCTTGAATAGCATGGTTTTTAGCACACCCTCCGCCACCCACCAATTCTTTAAATAGTTATACATGGTAAAGAGTCTGCCTGCATAGCAGGAAACTTGGGTTTGATTGCTAGGTCAGGAGATTCCCTGAAGAAGGAATGGCAAGCCATTCCCATATTATTGCCTGGAGAATTCCATGGACAGAGGAACCTGGTGGGCTACAGTCCATGAGGCTGCAAAGAGTTGGACACGACTGAGTGACTAACACACACACACATACATAATTTTTGTGTGGTAAAGAAATAAACAATAAAATTTACCATTTTAATGAGTATATTCAGTGCATTAAATACATCCATGTTGTGCAACAGTTATCACTGTCTAGTCCCAGAATGTTAGTCACCACAAAAAAACCCCTTCTGTGGTCATGTATGGATGTGAGAGTTGACTGTGAGAAGGCTGAGCCGAAGAATTGCTGTTTGAACTGTGGTGTTGGAGAAGACTCTTGAGAGTCCCTTGGACGGCAAGGAGATCCAACCAGTCCATCCTAAAGGACATCAGTCCTGGTGTTCATTGGAAGGACTGATGTTGAAGCTGAAACTCCAATACTTTGGCCACCTCAGTGAAGAGTTGACTCATTGGAAAAGACCCTGATGCTGGGAAAGATTGAGGGGGAGAAGGGAACGACAGAGGATGAGATGGTTGGATGGCATCATCGCGACTCGATGGACATGGGTTTGGGTGGACTCCGGGAGTGGTGATGGACAGGGAGGCCTTGGTTGCTACGATTCATGGGGGGGTCGCAGAGTCGGACATGACTGAGCGATTGAACTGACTGAAACTGATACCCTTGGAGAACAAAGTTTTTTAGTTTTGCCAAAGTCAAATTAATTTTTCTTGCTTGTTGTTTTTGGTGTTATAGCTAAGAAACCGTTGCCAAATCTAAGATCATGAAGATTTATGCCTATGTTTCCCTCTGAGAGTTTGAAATTTGAACTCTTACATTTATTAACAGATCTTTGATCCATTTGGATTAGTTTTTTTGTCAGTGCGATGGTAAGTGTCCAACTTCATTCTTTTGACTGTGGAATCCACTTGTTCCCTTACCACTCCTTGAACAGACTGTTCTTTCTTCGTTGAAAGGTTCAGCACCCTTGTCAAAAATTAAAAGAACAAAAGACTATAGTGTATTTTGGGGCTCTCAGTTATTCTGTTAAGCTACATGTTTATCCTTACGCCAGTGCCTATTCTGGGGACCTTGTAGTTGTCAGTATCAATGTTTCCATTACCATAGTAAATAAATAAGCTTCAATATTGGGACCATTCCTCTTTTTCACCCACTGTG
This sequence comes from Bos indicus x Bos taurus, assembly GCF_003369695.1. NCBI lineage: Eukaryota > Metazoa > Chordata > Mammalia > Artiodactyla > Bovidae > Bos > Bos indicus x Bos taurus. The sequence continues at coordinate 20,337 of NW_020868204.1, forward strand.
TGTGTGTGTTAGTCACTCATTTGAGTCTGACTCTTTGTGACTCATGGACTGCAGTCTACCAGGCTCCTCTGTCAGTGAATTCTACAGGTAAGAGTACTGAATGGCTTGCCATTCCCTTCTCCAGGGGATCTTCCCAACCTAGGGATCAAACCTGGGTCTCCCACATTGCACGCAGATGCTTTGCCATCTAAGCCACCAGGGAAGCCTTTTTCAACATTGCTTTGGCTATTCAGGGCCCCTTGCAATTCCCTGTGAATTTTGGAACCAGTTTGCTTATTTTGTAAAAAGCCCAAACACTGATGGATTTTAATAGGTATTGCATTAAACCTGCAGATTGCTTTGGAGAATACTGCCGTCTTAACAATATTGTTTTCCAATAAATGAACACAGGAGGTTTTTCCATTTACTTAGGTGTTATTTAATTTTTTACAGCAATGTTTTGTATTTTTAGGTCCTTGATTAAAATTTATTCCAAGGTATATTACTCTGACACTACCTTAAATGGAATTTTTATTAATTTCTATTTCAGACTGTTCATGTTAAATGTATAGAAATACAGCTGATTTTTGCATGTTGATCATGTATCCTGTAATTTTGATGAAGTCCTTTAAATTTTTAAAAAAATCTCTTTCAGTTCAGTTCAGTTCAATCACTCAGTCGTGTTCCGATGCTTCGCAACCCCATGAATTGCAGCACGCCAGGCCTCCCTGTCCATCACCAACTCCGGAGTTCACCAACCACATCCATCGAGTCAGTGATGCATCCAGCCATCTCATTCTCTGTCGTCCCCTTCTCCTCCTGCCCCCAATTGCTCCCAGCATCAGAGTCGTTTCCAATGAGTCAACTCTTCTCTTGAGGTGGCCAAGTACTGGAGTTTCAGCTTTAGCATCATTCCTTCCAAAGAAATCCCAGGCTTGTCTCCTTCAGAATGGACTGGTTGGATCTCCTTGCAGTCCAAGGGACTCACAAGAGTCTTCCAACACCACAGTTCAAAAAGCAGCAATTCTTCGGCGCTCAGCCTTCTTCACAGCCCAACTCTCACATCCATACATGACCACAGGAAAAACCATAGCCTTGACTAGACAGCCCTTTGTTGGCAAAGTAATGTCTCTGCTTTTCAATATGCTATCTAGGTTGGCCATAACCTTCCTTCCAAGGAGTAAGCGTCTTTTAATTTCATGGCTGAGTCACCATCTGCAGTGATTTGGAGCCCAAAAAATAAACGTCTGACACTGTTTCCCTGTTTCCCATCCACTTGCCATGAAAGTGATGGTACCAGATGCCATCTGATCTCCATTTTCTGAATGTTGAGCTTTAAGCCAACTTTTTCACTCGCCACCTTCACTTTCATCAAGAGGCTTTTCAGTTCCTCTTCCTTTTCTGCCATAAGGGTGGTGTCATCTGCACATCTGAGGTTATTGATATTTCTCCTGGCAATCTTGATTCCAGCTTGTGCATTTCCAGTCCAGCATTTCTCATGATGTACTCGCATGGACAGGGAGGCCTGGCATGCTGCGATTCATGGAGTCGCAGAGTCAGACACGACTGAGCAACTGAACTGAAGAATACATGAGGGTTCCTTTTTCTCCATATCCTCACCAACATTTGTATTTCTTACCTTTTGATAACAGCCATTCTGATGGGTGTGAGGTGATATCTCACTGGGGTTTTGATTGCATTTCCCTAATAAGTAGTGATGTTGAACATCTTTTCCTGTGCTTGTTAGCCATCTGTGTCTTTATTTAGAAAAATGTTTATTCAGATCTTCTGCCTATGGTTTTGATTGTTTTTTTGTTATGAGTTATTTTTTTTAATTTTATTTTTAAACTTTACAATATTGTATTAGTTTTGCCAAAACTGAAATGAATCTGCCACAGGTAACCTGTGTTCCCCATCCTGAACCCTCCTCCCTCCTCCCTCCCCATACCCTCCCTCTGGGTCGTCCCAGTGCACCAGCCCCAAGCATCCAGTATCGTATTGAACCTGGACTGGCGACTCGTTTCATACATGATATTATACATGTTTCAATGCCATTCTTCCAAAATCTCCCCACCTCTCTCTCTCCCACAGAGACCGTAAGACTGATCTATACATCAGTGTCTCTTCTGCTGTTCGTACACAGGGTTATTGTTACCATCTTTCTAAATTCTGTATATATGCGTTAGTATACTGTACTGGTGTTTTTCTTTCTGGCTTACTTCACTCTGTATATA
>NW_020868205.1:0-41004 GCF_003369695.1 Bos indicus x Bos taurus
CATGTTATTATTATTTCTTGTGCTTCTGAGGATGGACTGAGTTTGGTGGTTTTCACTTGGGACCCCCTCAACAGTTGGACTCAAACAGTTGCCAAGACTGCTGAAGGCCTCTGTCCTTACATGTCTGAAGCCTGACCAAGAATTTAGAAAAAGTGGGGCTCATCAGGTACTTCTTTTTCCATGTATTTCCTTCACATGGCTAGTTAGGCTTCCTCCATATTATGGCAGTCTCAAATAAGCTGGACATCTTCAGATGATAGGTTAGCTTTTGCTAGAGTGCATGTCCCAAGGGCTTCAAGTGAAAGCTACAGACTCTGGAGAGCCCAGCCTCAGAAGTTCCACATTATTGCTGTTGCCACTTCTGCTGTGTTTCTGTTGATGAGAACAGTTACAGGCCAGTGAGTTCATGTTTGGGAATTTAGGGGCTTGGCCTTCTACTCTCAGAGGGGGAATAGCCTACACAAAATGGAGAGAAGAAAATGATGGCATCTTGGAGATGGATCACTACATGTGCCCAGTTTTTGATTTAAATTAGTTTATTTTAATATCATTTAAATTTATATAAAGCTAAGAAATATTTTCTATGCTTTGCAGGGCTTTTGATTGTAAACTAATGCAAGTTAAATGTAAGAAAAATTAGAAGTCCCATGTATTTTTAATTAACAATATTAATTTAGCATGACAGTTGATGTTTGTTTCAGCTGAAACCAAAATTCTCCTTAGGATGCTGTCCTGAGTGCTGTGGATAAGGAGGTTATGAATCTGACATACCATAACCTCATTGTTTAATTAATTACAAAACCTCTAGGTATACTGTGCATCACGAAATCATTTACTAATGGAAGGAAGTAGATGGGGTAGAGGACAGAAAGCTAGTAGAGCTTGTGTCTTTACTAGTGAATTATTCTTCAGAACTTTTATTAAGGTCCCTGAGCATAGGAAGTTATATTTTCTATGATTCTGTAACTGATTACTTATATGTATAACTGATTACTTATATGTAGTTACAGATAACATATAATATTAATAAATATAGGTCTCCACTCTCAAGGAACTTATAATCTATTTCTCTCCAACAAGGAAGTACCAGCCTGAACCTTCTCTTAAAAACTGACACAGGATAAACTTTTTTTCCTGGAAAAAAAAAATAGCTTTTGAAGACAAACTACAGACTGACCTCTGGTCCTTGTCTTCTGTGAACAGTGTCATCAATCGGAGTCCTGAGCCATTAGAAACGCAGTCCTTCTGCTCAGACAAATAAGACAACTGTTTCTGTCAGATGGCGGGCCATCCAGTGCATCCAGAAATCACTGGAGCAGGTGTGACTGTGGTAGATACAGAAATAACTGGAAAGAGCAAATGAGCACAAGCTCCGTAATGCTCTGCTGAGTGCTGGGAGAGAAGGAGAAATAGAACACAGCCAGAGCAAGTCTTTCTTGCCATACTTGGGAATATAGGATGGGACGAAGCAGAGGAAAGCATTGGACTGTGACGAGAAGGATTGGGAACTGGGTGTTATTCAGGTGAATGCTTTGTCTCTAAATTGATTTATAAAAAGGAGAAAAAAAGGACCCTTCACTTGGGGTGGAGGTTTGGGGGAAATTTATAAGGCAGTTATTGTTAATTAAATTGGTGTCTCAATGAGAATATACAGGAAATGCTTTTAAACCAAGTGGTTATTGTGATGCGACCCTAGGAGTGGGTCCACCATGGGGAGGAAGCAACAAGTTATGTTTTCTAGACACAGAACTTCTCTGAAAATGGCAAGATGTGCTTCAGAAAGAAGAAAAAAACAGGAAAAATAATGGGATAGTTTCTATATCAGATAGACCTGAAATTTTCATCCCAGTTTCTCTTAATACCAACCAGGTGTTATTTTGGCAGGTCAAGGAATCTTCTAATACCCTAATTTTCTTTTCTCTAGAGTGATGATGATTTAGTAATTACATCGTAGGATTATTTTGAAATGAAAAATGTTTAGCTTCTCTATCCCTAGATACCAAATGCCACGTAGTTGTTGTGACAACCATGATGCTTTCTCATTTTTAAATCCTACTTGAGCAGGACTGTTCTGCCAGCTGAGACTTCTGAACTAGACTAGATATGTATTTGTTTTAGAAGAAGGGATATGTTTTCAGATGTTAGGCTGACTACATGCTGTAGAGCACAACTTCCTCACTTAACCCTTAGAAATGGTAGAAAAGTGAATTTAATGCATAACTTTCAGTTCAGTTCAGTTGCTCAGTTGTGCCCAACTCTTTGCAACCCCATGAATTGCAGCTCGCCAGGCCTTCCTGTCCATCACCAACTCCTGGAGTTTACCCAAACTCATGTCCATCGAGTCGGTGATGCCATCCAGCCATCTCATCCTCTGTCATCCCCTTCTCCTCCTGCCCCCAATCCGTCCCAGCATCAGAGTCTTTTCCAATGAGTCAACTCTTTGCATGAGCTGGCCAAAGTATTGGAGTTTCTGTTTCAGCGTCAGTCCTTCCAACGAACACCCAGGACTGATTTCTTTTAGGATAGACTGGTTGGATTCTTTTGCAATATATTGATCCTTGGTGGACCAGAAATTGCTAAAATGGAAGATTAGAAAGGTGATGGAAAACAGTGGTCTCAAATACCTATGTTCAGCTCTAAGGTGTCTGATACACAGTGGGTCTGCTTTACTCCTTGAGTTCTGAATCAGTGGAGAACAAAGACAGTGGGCTAAGACTTGGAATGACATATTTGGCTTCTTGAAACTGATACTGGAGAATGTGCCTTATATGATATCTCAGGACAAGTGAGTTTGTGTATAGGAGCATGAAACAGACCTCCCAGCCAGCCAAGGCAACACCAGACTGGAGCAGACCTTCCCACATGAAGAGATGTGGTTGCTGCCCTTGTAAGATCCATAGTGTAGCAGAACAGAGAAGATATCATGATTCCTGAAGGCAAGCACTTTGGAGTGAGGGAAAAAAGAAGTCTCTGAGTTTGGTTTGCCCACGTTATTTTATTTTATTTTTTTTATTTTCCCCCAATTTTAAATTTATTCAAAATTTTATAGAATATACTTGCACATTTAAATAACTTAGAAAAAAAAAACTCCTTATTCCTTTTGTCCCCAACAACCCAGTTTCCTTCTTTGTAGTCAAAACTGCAAACAGAAAGAAATGTCTGGTACTATTTTCTTTTTTTTTTTTTTCTTTTTTTTTTTTTTTTTTTTTATTTTATTTTTAAACTTTACATAATTGTATTAGTTTTGACAAATATCAAAATGAATCCACCACAGGTATACATGTGTTCCCCATCCTGAACCCTCCTCCCTCCTCCCTCCCCATACCATCCCTCTGGATCGTCCCAGTGCACTAGCCCCAAGCATCCAGTATCGTGGATCGACCTGGACTGGCAACTCGTTTTCTTACATGATATTTTACATGTTACAATGTCATTCTCCCAAATCTTCCCACCCTCTCCCTCTCCCATAGAGTCCATAAGACTGTTCTATACATCAGTGTCTCTTTTGCTTGTCTCGTATACAGGGTTATTGTTACCATCTTTCTAAATTCCATATATATGCGTTAGAATACTGTATTTATGTTTTTCCTTCTGGCTTACTTCACTCTGTATAATAGGCTCCAGTTTCATCCACCTCATTAGAACTGATTCAAATGTATTCTTTTTAATGGCTGAGTAATACTCCATTGTGTATATGTACCACAGCTTTCTTATCCATTCATCTGCTGATGGAACATCTAGGTTGCTTCCATGTCTTGGCTATTATAAACAGTGCTGCGATGAACATTGGGGTACACGTGTCTCTTTCCCTTCTGGTTTCCTCAGTGTGTATGCCCAGCAGTGGGGGTTGCTGGATCATAAGGCAGTTCTATTTCCAGTTTTTTAAGGAATCTCCACACTGTTCTCCATAGTGCCTGTACTAGTTTGCATTCCCACCAACAGTGTAAGAGGGTTCCCTTTTCTCCACACCCTCTCCAGCATTTATATTTGTAGACTTTTGGATCTGCAGCCATTCTGACTGGTGTGAAATGGTACCTCATAGTGGTTTTGATTGCATTTCTCTGATAATGAGTGATGTTGAGCATCTTTTCATGTGTTTGTTAGCCATCTGTATGTCTTTTTTGGAGAAGAAATGTCTATTTAGTTCTTTGGCCCATTTTTTGATTGGGTCATTTATTTTTCTGGAGTTGAGCTGTAGGAGTTGCTTGTATATTTTTGAGATTAGTTGTTTGTCGGTTGCTTCATTTGCTATTATTTTCTCCCATTCTGAAGGCTGTCTTTTCACCTTGCTAATAGTTTCCTTTGATGTGCAGAAGCTTTTAAGGTTAATTAGGTCCCATTTGTTTATTTTTGTTTTTATTTCCAATATTCTGGGAGGTGGGTCATAGAGGATCCTGCTGTGATGTATGTCGGAGAGTGTTTTGCCTATGTTCTCCTCTAGGAGTTTTATAGTTTCTGGTCTTACGTTGAGATCTTTAATCCATTTTGAGTTTATTTTTGTGTATGGTGTTAGAAAGTGGTCCAGTTTCATTCTTTTACAAGTGGTTGACCAGATTTCCCAGCACCACTTGTTAAAGAGATTGTCTTAATCCATTGTATATTCTTGCCTCCTTTGTCGAAGATAAGGTGTCCATATGTGCGTGGATTTATCTCTGGGCTTTCTATTTTATTCCATTGATCAATATTTCTGTCTTTGTGCCAGTACCATACTGTCTTGATAACTGTGGCTTTGTAGTAGAGCCTGAAGTCAGGTAGGTGATTCCTCCAGTTCCATTCTTCTTTCTCAAGATCGCTTTGGCTATTCGAGGTTTTTTGTATTTCCATACAAATTGTGAAATTATTGTTCTAGCTCTGTGAAGAATACTGTTGGTAGCTTGATAGGGATTGCGTTGAATCTATAAATTGCTTTGGGTAGTATACTCATTTTCACTATATTGATTCTTCCAATCCATGAACATGGTATATTTCTCCATCTATTAGTGTCCTCTTTGATTTCTTTCACCAGTGTTTTATAGTTTTCTATATATAGGTCTTTAGTTTCTTTAGGTAGATATATTCCTAAGTATTTTATTCTTTCCGTTGCAATGGTGAATGGAATTGTTTCCTTAATTTCTCTTCTGTTTTCTCATTATTAGTGTATAGGAATGCAAGGGATTTCTGTGTGTTGATTTTATATCCTGCAACTTTACTGTAGTCATTGATTATTTCTAGTAATTTTCTGGTGGACTCTTTAGGGTTTTCTATGTAGAGGATCATGTCATCTGCAAATAGTGAGAGTTTTACTTCTTCTTTTCCAATTTGGATTCCTTTGATTTCTTTTTCTGCTCTGATTGCTGTGGCCAAAACTTCCAAAACTATGTTGAATAGTAATGGTGAAAGTGGGCACCCTTGTCTTGTTCCTGACTTTAGAGGAAATGCTTTCAATTTTCACCATTGAGGATAATGTTTGCAGTGGGTTTGTCATATATAGCTTTTATTATGTTGAGGTATGTTCCTATTTTCTTATTTGGGGCTGTGCATTAAGAAGAAGGATTATATCAGCATAAACCTAGGGTCCTGTAGCAATTTTTGAAGGGCTGGAAAGATCAGGTTCCACTGAGAGGCCTCTATTTCCTGTTAGCATATAAACAGCTTGGTGGTACAGGAGGGACCATGATAACCCATGCTTGAAGGTCCTAGAGAAGATGGAGATGCAAGGTCCCATCACAGGAGGGTCGGGTCAGGACACTCCTTCTGTGTAGCAGTTCTAGGGCCCCTTGGGGTTTGCTTCTGAACTGTACGTCTTATTCTGTGTCATGAACACATGAGTTGTGCAGAGATGGGAGAAGCCACCTAATTATCATGTTCTCCAGGAGGGTGTTCAGTTCTGCAGAATTTGGCCATTGCTTTGCCAGGTTATTTCCACTACAGTACCTCATTCACTGTAATGATATTTTGTTTTCAAAGAAAGTGAAAGTGAAAGTGACTCAGTCGTGTCCGACTCTTTGCGACCCCATGGGTTGTACAGTCCCTGGAATTCCCCCGGCCAGAATACTGGAGTGGGTAGCCTTTCCTTTCTCCAGGGGATCTTCCCAACCCAGGGATCGAACCCAGGTCTCCTCTAATGCAGGAGGATTCTTTACCAGCTGAGCCACCAGGGAAAGCACTTTGTTTTCAAAGTGGTGCGTCTTTCTGTGAGTATGTGTGAGAGACACACCACAGCATGTCAGCATACCTCAATCTATGTCCTCCCCTCTAGGGGAGGGATATTTAAAGGCAAGAGATAGACCAGAAGTGTTATAGCTAGCAAAGCTTCCTTCATGTAGAGGAAAGATCCTGAGTTGGGAAGAATCATTTTCCTCTAATGATAACATAAGAATTAACACACCTGGAAAGAGTGAATATAAAGAGTGTGAGAGTGGTCCAAGGGCAAATGAAAGAATATGTAGTTATTAACAGAACCAGAATGGGTTGACCCTTGCCTATCTCTCTACTCGAGCCTGGGTTAAACAGCAGTGGTGGAGAGACAAGTTACAAGATGGAGCCTTGTATATGGTAGCTTATATGGGAAAGACAAGCTGGTGATACCCAAGTGGGAATAAGCAGTGTGCTGTGCAGAGACTGACCCCAGGGTCTTTGACTACATATTCAGCCTCCTACTCCCTCCTTCTTAAAAGAGATGTGAGTACAAACCACCAAAGTCATTTCTTGCCTTCCCTAACTCCACCCTCAGACAGACTGTATGTATTGATACATCCAATAGTCATGCAGAAAATTTCAACTACAAACTAATCCAAATAGCTATTAGTCATTGAACATTTAAGGAAAGACCAGCATCACCAAAGCAAGGAAGAAAACTGAATGAATGGAGGAATCACCTACAAAAAGGGTTAATGGAGGAAGCACACATAGAATAAAGTAAATAGTGATTTGGTTTTCTATCTCAGCATTCTGGCTACACCAGGAGAATGCAACAGTGCCTCAGAGAGCTAAGGGAAACAACTTGCCACCTCGAATTTTATGCCGAACTCCTGGGCATAAAATTCTATTCCTGTGTAAAGAGAAATAAGGCTTTTTAAAAATTAGACATGCAAAAGATGCAGTGCTTTCTAGACACAGATCTCTCTAAGGAAATGCAAACATGTACCTCAAAAAGAAGAAAAATAATTTTAGGAAAATAATGCGATATAAGAATCAAAGCTTCTTAAGTACTTAAGGGTATGATCAATTGAACTGGGGTCTCCTGTATCGCAGGTGGATTCTTTACCAACTAAGCTACTAGGGAGCCCTCGATTAAAATTAGAGATAAACATTAAAGGGCAAGAGGAGAAGAGAGAGAACATGAATGAATGAATGATTGAATATAGAGTCCAAGCAGTAGTGACTGTGAACAAGAAGATCAGTTAAACAAAGACAGCAAGGAAACATAGGAGTTCATCAGGCCTAGATAACCTACATTAGAACAGAAGGAAGGAGGGGTCATGAAGAGATCATGGACTTGATAGTTTGTCAAACTAGGAACGAAATCTTGGATATAAGCAATTTAGCTGATTAAAATAAATAAACGATGAAAAGAAAAAAGTAAGCAGTAACAGAAATCTAATAAATATTTATTTTTTAATTTAGTAAATGCTTATACCACCAAGCCCTCCTTGATGAAGTGTCCTAGGTTGCTTAGTGTGGAGAGGAGATGGGTGGAGACCCTGCCCCTTTGTTTCTATGTAGACTGAGGTGCTGTCAGCTGCTTCTTGGCCTTGTGTACATTCCCTTACCTGCTCTGTGTTTGCTTCAAGGGCTTCTTATTTTATTATTTATGTGTGTAGTAAAAACACACATAACAGATAATTTGCCATCTCAACCGCTTTTTAAGTGCACAGTGTAGCAGTGTTAACTACATGTACATTGTTGTACGGCAATCTCTAGGACTCTTTTTTTTTTCCTGCCCAGTCCGATACACTTGTTGTTTTCACTTGCTCAGTTGTGGTCCGACTCCTCATGACCTCATGGACTGCAGCAATCCAGGCTTCCCTGTCAGATTCATGCCCATTGAGTTGGTGATGCCATCCAACCATCTCATCTTGTTTCCCCCTTCTCCTGCCCTTAATTTTTCCCAGCATCAGGGTCTTTTCCAATAAGTCTGCACTTTGCACCAGATGGCCAAACCATTGGAGCTTCAGCTTCAACATCAGTCCTTCCAATGAATATTCAGGGCTGATTTCCTTTAGGATTGACTAGTTTGATCTCCTTTCTCTCCAAGGGACTCTCAAAAGTCTTTCTTCAACACCACAATTTGGAAACATCAATTCTTCAGTGCTCAGCCTTCTTTATAGTCCAACTCTCATATCCATACATGACTACTGGAAAAACCATAGCTTTGACTAGATGGACCTTTGTTGGCAAAGTGATGTCTCTGCTTTTAATACGCTGTCTGCTGCTGCTGCTGCTAAGTCGCTTCAGTCGTGTCCGACTCTGTGCGACCCCACAGATGGCAGCCCACCAGGCTGCCCCATCCCTAGGATTCTCCAGGCAAGAACACTGGAGTGGATTGCCATTTCCTTCTCCAAGGTTTGTCCTATAGCTTCTCTTCCGAGGACCAAGTGTCTTTTAATTTCATGGCTGCTGAGCATTATACACAAGGAAAAACTAATCCCCTCATCCCCTCCCTTCAGTCTCTGGCAACCACCATTCAAATTTCTGTTCCTATGTTTGACTACATTAAAAACTTCCTCGAAGTGGAATCATGTAGTGATTATCCATTTGTGATCGATTTATTTCACTTAACATAACGTCCTCAGAGTTCATTCATGTTGTAACATGTAACATGATTTCCTTCTTTTTTAAGGCTGAGTAATATTGTATATACACCACATAATAAACAACATTTTTCTTTATTCACCAGCAGTGAACATTTTGGTTGTTTCTACATTGTGGTTGTTTTGAGTGATTTTACAGTGAACAAATATGCAAAAATCTTTTCAAGATCCTATTTCAATTCTTTTGGATATATATATTCAGATATGAGATTGTTGGACTGTATGGTAATTCTATTTTTAGCTTTCTAAGCAGTTGCTCTCCTGTTTTCTTTAGTGGTTGCACCATTTTATATCCCTACCAATGGTATACAAGGGTGCCAGTTTTGCTACAACCTCACCAAGCTTGTATTCACTTTGGTTTTTGTTTTGTTTTTCTGATAGTGACCATCCTAGTGGGTGTGAGGAGAATTTCATGGTGGTTTTGATGAGCATTTCCCTGATCACTAGTAATGTTGGACAGCTTTTGATATGCTTGTTGGCCATTTATGTATCTTCTTTAGAGAAGTGTCTATCCACATTTTTTGCCCATTTTGAATCAGTTGATTTGTTTCTTTTTGTTGTTGAGTTGTAGGGTGTGGCATGTAGACAAGTGGCATTGCTCAGGGAATCTAGCCTGGCATTTCACAGCAGCTACACTTAAATTGGACCATTCATCATTTTGTTTGTGTTAATTCAGCAATGTGGAAAAGTCTATGTGGAGGCATTTGATCCATCTTAATGCTTTCATGTGAAAGAACAATACTGTGATAGAATCAAATGCAAAATTTCACAGCTATCCAATTGCTGTAGACCCTCAACAAAAGATATGATTAAAATGTCACCAATAGACCAGATAGATTCAGGGAATACAAGGTGGTGTCAAAAGACAAGCCTGATTTACTAACTAGAAAGCAGTTGTTTGCCACTGAATGCATAGTGACAATATTCATAACTGCATGGCCAGATGTTTAAACTCATGCTTTTTTCTTGGTGTTTTCTCTAGTTTTTGATTTCCTGAATGCTGTTAATCATATGCCCTCGATAGGCCTGTGTTCAATCCATTTCGTTAGCCTTTTATCATTTTAAACAGTTACAGATTATGTCTCCATGGATTTTGCTAGAAATGCCCTTACGTTGCATCAGCCTATGCTTTATGAGATAAACAAATGAGTAATTCAGCTTTGCAGTGTGTGCATGTGGCACATAAGGGCCACTCATAATTTTTGCATTGTCTGCCAATGCACATTAAATCAAGTGTCTCTCTGAAACAGTGGTCATATTTCATGAACTAGATAGAATAGTTCATTATCCTATCTCTAAGAATGCTTCTTCTTTTTTTTTTTTTTTTAACCTTTCAAGTATTACTTAGGGAGTGGTGGACCAAACAAGTTTTAACTTAATTAAGGTCAAAGTCAAGGCACTGGAATCTAAATGCTGGGTTTTTTCATTCTTATTGTCTTCAACATTTAGATAAAATAGAAAACCAGTACAACTTTGATGTATGTAGCAGGGAACCCAAAGCTGCTGCTCTGTGACAACCTGGAGAAATAGGATAGAGAGGGAGGTAGGAGGGGGCTTCAGTATGGAGGGGACACATGTATCAGTTCAGTTCAGTTCAGTCGCTCAGTCGTGTCTGACTCTTTGTGACCCCATGGAACCGCAGTATGCCAGGCCTCCCTGTCCATCACCAACTCCTGGAGTCCACTCAAACCCATGTCCATCGAGTCAGTGATGACATCCAGCCATCTCATCCTTGGTCATCCCCTTCTCCTCCTGCCCTCAATCTTTCCCCAGCATCAGGGTCTTTTCAAATTAGTCAGCTCTTCTCATCAGGTGGCCAAAGTATTGGAGTTTCAGTTCAGCATCAGTCCTTCCAATGAACACCCAGGGCTGATCTCCTTTAGAATGGACTGGATGGATCTCCTTGCAGTCCAAGAGACTCTCAAGAGACTTCTCTAACACCACAGTTCAAAAAGCACCAATTCTTCAGCGCTCAGCTTTATAGTTTAACTCTCACATCCATACATGACCACTGGAGAAGCCACAGCCTTGACCAGACAGACCTTTGTTGGCAAAGTAATGTCTCTGCTTTTTAATATGCTGTCTAGGTTGGTCATAACTTTCCTTCCAAAGAGTAAGCATTGTTTAATTTCATGGCTGCAGTCACCATCTGCAGTGATTTCGGAGCCCAGAAAAATAAAGTCAGCCACTGTTTCCACTGTTCCCCATCTATTTGCTGTGAAGTGATGGGACCAGATGCCATGATCTTAGTTTTCTGAAGTCATTTCTGATTCTTTGCAACCCCATGGACCACAGCATGCCAAGCTTCCCCGTCCACCACCAACTCCTGGAGTTTAACCAAACTCATGTCCAATGAGTCGGTTATTGCCGTCCAACCATTTTTCCTCCATCATCCGCTTCTCTTGCCATCAGTTTTTCCCAGCATCAGGGTCTTTTCCAATGAGTCAGCTCTTCTTATCAGGTGGCCAAAGTATTGGAGTTTCAGCTTCAACATCAGTCCTTCCAATGAACACTCAGGACTGACCTCCTTTATGATGGACTGGTTGGATCTCCTTGCAGTCCAAAGGACCCTCAAGAGTCTTCTCCAACACCACAGTTCAAAAGCATCAATTCTTTGGCACTCAGCTTTCTTTATCGTCCAACTCTCATATCCATACATGACTACTGGGAAAACCATAGCTTTGACTAGATGTAACTTTGTTGGCAAAGTAATATCTCTGCTTTTTAATATGCTGTCTAGGTTGGTCATAAACTTTCCTTCCAAGGAGTAAGCATCTTTAATTTCATGGCTGCACTCACCATCTGCAGTGATTTTGGAGCCTGAAAAAAGAAAGCGTGTCACTGTTTCCACTGTTTCCCCATCTATTTGCCATGAAGTCATGGGACCAGAAGCCATGATCTTCATTTTCTGAATGTTGAGCCTTAAGCCAATGTTTTCACTCTCCTCTTTCACTTTCATCAAGAGGCTCTTTAGTTCTTCTCTTTCTGCCATAAGAGTGGTGTCACCTGCATATCTGAGTTTATTGATATTTCTCTCAGCAATCTTGATGTCAGCTTGTGCTTCATCCAGCCCAGTGTTTCTTATGATGTACTCTTCATATAAGTTAAATAAGCAGGGTGACAATATACAGCCCTTGATGTACTCCTTTTCCTTTTTGGAACAAGTCTGTTGTTCCATGTCCAATTCTAACTGTTGCTTCCTGACCTGCATATAGGTTTCTCAAGAGGCAGGTCAGGTGGTCTGGTATTCCCATCTCTTTCAGAATTTTCCACAGTTTTTTGTGATCCACACAGTCAAAGGCTTTGTCATAGTCAATAAAGCAGAAATAGATGTTTTTCTGGAACTCTTGCTTTTTCGATGATTTCACGGATGTTGGCAATTTGATCTCTGGTTTCTCTGCCTTTTCTAAAACCAGCTTGAACGTCTGGAAGTTCACGGTTCACATATTGCCTGAAGCCTGGCTTGGAGAATTTTGAGCATTAATATACTAGCATGTGTGATGAGTACAATTGTGTGTTAGTTTAAGCATTCTTTTGGTATTGCCTTTCTTGGGATTGGAATGAAAACTGACCTTTTCCAGTCCTGTGGCCACTGGTGAGTTTTCCAAGTTTGCTAGCATATTGCTTGCAGCACTTTCACAGCATCATCATCTTTTAGGATTTGAAATAGCTCAACTGGAATTCCATCACCTCCACTAGCTTTGCTCATACTGATGCTTCCTAAGGCCCACTTGACTTCACATTCCAGGATGTCTGGCTCTATGTGAGTGATAACACCATCATAATTATCTGGATCTTGAAGATCTTTTTGTACAGTTCTTCTGTGTATTCTTGCCATCCTCTTCTTAATATATTCTGCTTCTGTTAGGTCCATATCACTTCTGTTCCTTTATTGTGCCCATCTTTGCATGAAATGTTCCCTTGGTATCTCCAGTTTCCTTGAAGATATCTAGTCTTTACCATTCTATTGTTTTCCTTTATTTCTTTGCACTGATCACTGAGAAAGGGTTTCTTTTCTCTCCTTTGCTATTCTTGGAACTCTGCATTCAAATGGGTATATCTTTCCTTTTCTCCTTTGCTTTTCACTTCTCTTCTTTTCACAGCTGTTTTGTAAGGCCTCCTCAGACAGCCATTTGCTTCTTTTGCATTTTTTATTTTCTTGGGGATGGTCTTGATCCCTGTCTCCTATACAATGTCATGAACCTCCATCCATAGTTCATCAGGCACTCTATTAGATCTAGTCCCTTAAATCTATTTGTCACTTCCGGGTGTATGATCATATGGGATTTGATTTAGGTCATACCTGAATGGTCTAGTGGGTTTCCCCACTTTATTCAATTTAAGTTTGAATTTGACCAATAAGAAGTTCATGATCTGAGCCAACAGTCAGCTCCCAGTCTTGTTTTTGCTGACTGTATAGAGCTCTCCATCTTTGACTGCAAAGAATATAATCAGTTTGATTTCAGTGTTGACCATCTAGTGACATCCATGTGTAAAGTCTTCTCTTATGTTGTTGGAATAGGGTGTTTACCAATGCATTCTCTTGGCAAAACTCTATAGCCTTTTCCCTGCTTCATTCTGTACTGCAAGGCCAAAGTTTCCTGTTACTCCAGGTGTTTCTTGACTTCCTATTTTTGCATTCCTTTCCCCTATAATGAAAAGGACATTGTTTTTGGTTTTTAGTTCTAAAAGGTCTTATAGTTCTTCATACAACCATCCAACTTCAGCATTACTGGTTGGGCATAGATTTGGATTACTGTGATATTGAATGGTTTGCCTTGGAAACGAACAGAGATCATTCTTGCCATTTTTGAGACTGCATCCAAGTACTGCATTCAGACTCTTTTGTTGACTGTGATGACTACTCCATTTCTTCTAAGGAATTACTGCCCACAGTAGTATATATAATTGTCATCCGAGTAAATTCACCCATTCCAGTTCATTTTAGTTTGCTGATTCTTATGGCCAATTCATATTGAGTATGGCAAAAACCATCACAATATTATAAAGCAATTATCTTCCAATTTAAATAAATTAATTAAAAAAAAACAAATTTGTGCATGTTGGTAGAACATCTCTGGGTACAGAATATTGTTCTTTACTTTTCATGAGGGTTTTAAGAAGTGAAATAATCTGGAAGTCCTGAAAAATCAATTAACAGTATACAATAAACAGGTTTTTTTGCCATGTAAAATGGTAATTTTCTGAATGGGATTTGTGTGCCCGTGTGTATTTGCCTAACTATTTCCTCAGTCTGTGATTACATTTAGGTAAGATTGGTGATTTATTTTGTCCTGTGGCAAGCTCTTTATTTGACTCTGATCAAATGAAAATGTTTTCAGAGGCATCCATTGAAGTCTATTGCTTTAGGAAATCATGTAGAAATAATCACGGGGATCTTCAAATCAAACTAGCTTATTTTTCCTATGGAGAAATCATTTTGTGATTTTTCTCACAGTGTTTTTTTACCCATTTGTCACTCTTTATGGAACAAAATGACCATGAAAGGAATATTATTAATTGTTGGTGCTGATTGCATTCCTTTTCAGTTGATTAAAGCCAGCCGGGACACAGTACCCCAATGCTGTTTGTAAGAATCATGCCTGGCATGTGCAGAGTTCATGAAAATCCTTGGCAATTTGTTAAATAATGTGCCAGGTGATGGCTATAGATTTGTAATATTTTATAAAGGTCTATCTTTAATTCATTGAATCTCTCAATTGCCTTAAAAACTTATGCCAGGAGGGCAAAGATGTCTGACCCACTTACTGGAAACTGTGCTTCCAGTTACAGTTTTCAAAGTAGGCTATTGCCATTGCCTGCTGTGTTCAACATTTTATTGAGACCATTTTCTTTGACTCTTGAATACCCAGGTAGTTACTTGTGATAGTTATTTCAAGTTTCTATTCTCTCATTTTTAAATGAGTCCATGCTTTTTTAAAATCTTGCTCAATGATAAGCCAACAAGAACTGTAATATGCTGAAGGTATAAAAAGAACTACTTTTTAAAAGTGTCTTCTCTTGCCTGCCAACTCTGAATCATAAGGTGTGCCCATTCTTAATCATTATTTGCTAAATTATATTTCTCATACTTTTACTATGGCACACACAGTTAGAGACTATAAATAGTGATTTGCCATCAAATATTACTAAAAATGTCTCTTAAATATTAATTTTTTATTATAAATATTTACAAAAGGAAGTACTATTTGATAGCCTGCTATGTATCCAAGGTACCAGGGATAGAGTGGAGAACAGAAAACAATGCAGATATTTTAATTTAATGATGCAATTATGTACTGAACCAATATATTTTAGCAATTCTTATCCTTAGAAGTGTTATAAATGAAAAGTTCAGAGTGAAATGAGTGAGTGTAATGATGTGGAGACAGGATAAAAGGAATTTGATTGATCAAGAACAGGAGACAGATAGTTCCAACAAAGGAAATAGTATGTGTAAATCTGTATGTAAGGTTGTTGTTTACTGCAATGGAATAATTGAAATATAACTACTTTGTGTTGGAAATAGAGTGTTGGAAAGTAAAGCTACACCAGTGGGAAGGGAAGGAGGGCTTATAGGAGAGCATGTAAGCCATGGAAATAAGTGTACTTAGACGTTACGATGGAAGCAGTGCAGTGTTTGGCTGCAGAGTGGCATGATTAGATTTTTGTTTAAAAAGATCACTCTAACAGCAATATGGAGAATAAATTGAGAGGAAGGATGACAGGAGTAAGAGAGACTAGGTAAGAGGCTGATTTCATAATCCAGTGAAGATAGGCGAGTGGCTTTGATTATCAAAACAACAGTTGGAAATAGAAAGGATATGGCTGGAGACATATTTAAAAAGTAGAATTACCCAAGATAATTGAATAGGGAAGTAAAATGAGAGAAGTATTTTAGGACAACACTCAGGTTCTGGCTTGAGCAAGGATAGCATTGATGTTGATACCCACGAGTGAGTTAGCATTTAGAGTGGAACAAGATGCAAAGAAGATCATTAATTAAACTTTGGACATGTCATGTTTACCTAGCCTGAAACAAATACTCTGGAGGAGATGCTAGACAGCTGGGGCTAAATGGAAAGGTCTGAGTTACAAATTCAAGCCTGGTATTACCAATGGTAATTGAATCTTTGGAAGTGAGTGTGATCTGCTAGTCTAAGAGAGTATGTTAAGTGAGAAGAGATGATGCTTAAGACCAAGCCCAGAAGAACTCCAACATTTAAAGATTAAATGGGAGGGTGGTAATAAGATGGAGGGAGGAATAGTACGGGGAGACCACTTTCTCCCCCCACAAATTCATCAAAGAACATTTGAACGCTGAGTAAATTCCACAAAAAAAACTTCTGAATGCTGGAAGAGGACATCAGGCACCCAGAAAAGCAGCCCATTGTCTTCAAAAGGAGATGTTTTATCATCAGTGCTGTATAGATGGAGAATCATGAGGCTACTGTAAGAATAAGACTGAAAACCAGAGGCAAAGAGGCTTTAAGTCCAAATCCTGAGAACACCAGAGAACTCTGACTCCAGGGAACATTAATTGTAGGAGCTCATCAAATGCCCTCCATACCTACACTGAAACCAAGCACCACCCAAGGGCCAAGAAGTTCCAGAGCAATACATACCACGCAAATTCTCCAGCAACACAAGAACATAGCCCTGAGCTTCAATATATTGGCTGCTCAAAGTCACTCCAAACCCAATTGACATCTCATAACTCATTACTGGACACTTCATTGCACTCCCAGCTCCACCCACCAGAACAAAACAAATCAAGCTCTACCCACCGGAAACACCAACACAAGCTATCCTAACCAAGAAACCTTGACAAGCCACCCATCCAACCCTACCCACAGCGAGGAAAACTCCACAATAAAGAGAACTCCACAAGCTGCCAGAATACACAAAGGCCCACCCCAAACACAGCAATATAAACAAGATGAAAAGGCAGAGAAATACCCAGCAGGTTAAAGGAACAGGAAAAATGCCCACCAAACCAAACAAAAGAGGAAGAGATAGGGAATTTACTGATAAAGAGTTCAGAATAATGATAGTGAAAATGATCCAAAATCTTGAAAACAAAATTGGAGTTACAGATAAATATCAGCCTGGAGACAAGGATTGAGAAGATTGCAAGAAAGGTTTAACAAGGACCTAGAAGAAGTAAAAAAGAGTCAATATATAATGAATACTGCAATAAATTAGTTTAAAAACACATTCTGGAGGGAACCAACAGTAGAATAATGCAGGCAGAAGATAGGATAAGTGAAGTAGAAGATAGAATGATGGAAATAAATGAAACAGACGAGGAGACAAAGAAAAACAAATAAAAAGAAATGGGGACAATCTCAGAGACTTCTTGGACCAATGTTAAATGCCCCAACATTCAAATCATAGGATCCATAAGAAGAAGACAAAAAAAAAAAAAAAAGACCATAAGAAAATACTCGAGGAGATAATAGTTAAAACCTTCCCTAAAATGGGAAAAGGAGATAACTCACCCAAGTCCAAGAAACCCAGAGAGTCCCAAACAGGATAAACCCAAGGTGAAACACCCCAAGACACATGTTAATCAAATTAACAAAGATCAAATACAAAGAACAAATATTAAAAGCATCAAGGGAAAAAAACAAACAAATAACATCAAGGGGGATTCCCATAAGGATAACACTTGATCTTCAATAGAAACTCTTCAGGCCAAGAGGGAATGGCCAGGACCATACTTAAAGTATGAAAAGAAAATAACCTACAGCCCAGATTACTGTCCCAGCAAGGATCTCATTCAAATATGAAGGAGAAATCAAAGCTTTACAGACAAGCAAAAGCTGAGAGAATTCGCACCACCCAAACCAGCTCTCAACAAATGCTAAAGGATCTTCTCTAGACAGGAAACACAAAAAAGCATGTATAAACTTGAACCCCCAAACAATAAAGTAAATGGCAATGGGATCATACTTATCAATAATTACCTTAAATGTAAATGGGTTGAATGCCCAACCGAAAGACAAAGACTGGCTGAATGGATACAAAAACAAGACCCACATATGTTGTCTCACAAGAGACCCACCTCAAAACAAGGGACACATACAGACCTGAAGTGAAGGGCTGGAAAAAGATTTTCCACACAAATAGAGACCAAAAGGAAAGCAGGGAGTAGCAATACCTCATATTCAGATTAAAATAGACCTTTAAAACAAATGCGTGAAAAGAGACAAAAGAAGGACACTACATAATGATCAAAGGGATCATTCCAAGAAGAATATTAACATTATAAATATATATGCACCAAATCTAGAGCACCGCAATATGTAAGACAAATGCTAACAAGTATGAAAGGGGAATGTAAACAATACACCAAGAATAGTGGGAGAGACTTTAATACCCCACTCACACCTATGGATAGAATCAACTAACAGAAAAATTAAACAAGGAAACACAAAGTTTAAATGATACAATAGACAGTTAGAACTACTAATTGATATCTATAGGACATTTCAACACCCAAAACAATGAATTTCACCTTTTTCTCAAGTGCACATGAACCTTCTCCAGGATAGATCACATCCTGGGCCATAAATCTAGCCTTGGTAAATCAAAAAAGTTGAAATCATTCCAAGCATCTTTTCTGACCACAATGCAGTAAGATTAGATCTCAATAACAGGAGAAAAACTATTAAAAATTCCAACATATGGAGGCTGAACAACACACTGCTGAATAACCAACAAATCACAGAAGAAATTAAAAAAAAAAAGAAATCAAAATATGCATAGAAATGAATGAAAATGAAAAACACAACAACCCGAAACCTGTGGGACACTGTAAAAGCAGTGCTAAGGGGAAGGTTCATAGCAATACAGGCATACCTCAAGAAACAAGAAAAAGTCGAATAAATAACCTAACTCTACACCTAAAGGAACTAGAAAAGAAGAAGAAATGAAGAACCCCAGGGTTAGTAGAAGGAAAGAAATCTTAAAAATTAGGGCAGAAATAAATGCAAAAGAAACAAAGGAGACCATTGCAAAAATCAACAAAGCCAAAAGCTGGTTCTTTGAGAGGATAAATAAAATTGACAGACCATTAGCCAGACTCATCAAGAACAAAGGGAAAAAAATCAAATCAATAAAATTAGAAATGAAAATGGAGAGATCACAATAGAAAACACAGAAATAAAAAGGATCATAAGAGACTACTATAAGCAATTATATGCCAATAAAATGAACAACTTGGAAGAAATGGACAAATTCTTAGAAAAGTACAACTTTCCAAAACTGAACCAGGAAGAAATAGAAAATCTTAACAGACCCATCACAAGCACAGAAATTGAAACTGTAATCAGAAATCTTCCAGCAAACAAAAGCCCAGGTCCAGACAGCTTCACAGCTGAATCCTACAAAAAATTTAGAGAAGAGATAACACCTATCCTACTCAAACTCTTCCAGAAAATTGCAGAGGAAGGTAAACTTCCAAACTCATTCTATGAGGCCTCCATCACCCTAATACCAAAACCTGACAAAGATGCCACACAAAAAGAAAACTACAGGTCAATATAACTGATGAACCTAGATGCAAAAATCTTTAACAAAATTCTAGCAATCAGAATCCAACAACACATTAAAAAGATCATACATTATGACCGAGTGGGCTTTATACCAGGGATGCAAGGATTCTTCAATATCCGCAAATCAATCAGTGTAATACACCACATTAACAAATTGAAAAATAGAAGCCATATGATTATCTCAATAGATGCAGAGAAAACCTTTGACAAAATCCAACATCCATTTATGATAAAAATGCTCCAGAAAGCAGGAATAGAAGGAACATACCTCAACATAATAAAAGCTATATATGACAAACCCACAGCAAACATTATCCTCAATGGTGAAAAATTGAAAGCATTTCCCTAAAGTCAGGAACAAGACAAGGGTACCCACTCTCACCACTAGTATTTAACATAGTTTTGGAAGTTTTGGCCACAGCAATTAGAGCAGAAAAAGAAATAAAAGGAATCTAAATTGGAAAAGAAGAAGTAAAACTCTCACTGTTTGCAGATGACATGATCCTCTACATAGAAAACCCTGAAGACTCCACCAGAAAATTACTAGAGCTAATCAATGAATATAATAAAGTTGCAGAATATAAAATAAACACACAGAAATCTCTTGCATTCCTATACACTAATAATGAGAAAATAGAAAGAGAAATTAAGGAAGCAATTCCATTCACCATTGCAACAAAAAGAGTAAAATACTTAGGAATATATCTACCTAAAGAAACAAAATCTCTATATAGAAAACTATAAAACACTGGTGAAAGAAATCAAAGAGGACACTAATAGATGGAGAAATATACCGTGTTCATGGGTCAGAAGAATAAATATAGTGAAAATGAGTATACTACCCAAAGCAATCTATAGATTCAATGCAATCCCTATCAAGCTACCAACAGTATTTTCACAGAGCTAGAACAAATAATTTCACAATTTGTATGGAAATACAAAAACCTCAAATACCCAAAGCAATCTTGAGAAAGAATGGAACTTAAGGAATCAACCTGCCTGACTTCAGGCTCTACTACAAAGCCACAGTCATCAAGACAGTATGGTACTGTCACAAAGACAGAAATATAGATCAATGGAACAAAATAGAAAGCCCAGAGATAAATCCACGCACCTATGGACACCTTATCTTTGAAAAAGGAGGCAAGAATATGCAATGGAGAAAAGACAATCTCTTTAACAAGTGGTGCTGGGAAAACTGGTCAACTACTTGTAAAAGAGTGAAACTAGAACACTTTCTAACACCATACACAAAAATAAACTCAATGTGGATTAAAGATCTAAACATAAAACCAGAAACTATAAAACTCCTAGAGGAGAACATAGGCAAAACACTCTCTGATATAAATCACAGAAGGATCCTCTATGACCCACCTCCCAGAATATTGGAAATCAAAGCAAAAAATAAACAAATGGGACCTAATTAAAATTAAAACCTTCTGCACAACAAAGGAAACTATAAGTAAGGTGAAAAGACAGCCTTCAGAATGGGAGAAAATAATAGCGAATGAAGCAACTGACAAAGAATTAATCTCAAAAATATACAAGCAACTCCTGCGGCTCAATTCCAGAAAAATAAACGACCCAATCAAAAAATGGGCCAAAGAACTAAACAGACATTTCTGCAAAGAAGAGACACACAGATGGCTAACAAACGCATGAAAAGATGCTTAACATCATTCATTATCAGAGAAATGCAAATCAAAACCACAATGAAGTACCATTTCACGCCAATCAGAATGGCTGCTATCCAAAAGTCTACAAGCAATAAATTGCTGGAGAGGGTGTGGAGAAAAGGGAACCCTCTTACACTGTTGATGGGAATGCAAACTAGTACAGCCACTATGGAGAACAGTGTGGAGATTCCTTAAGAAACTGGAACTAGAACTGCCATACGACCCAGCAATCCCACTTCTGGGCATACACACCAAGGAAACTAGAATTGAAAGAGACACGTGTACCCCAATGTTCATTGCAGCATTATTTATAATAAGCAGGACATGGAAGCAATCTAGATGTCCATCAGCAGATGAATGTATAAGAAAGCTGTGGTACATATACATAATGGAGTATTACTCAGCCATTAAAAAGAATGCATTTGAATCAGTTCTAATGAGGTGGATGAAACTGGAGCCTATTATACAGAGTGAAGTAAGCCAGAAAGAAAAACACCAATACAGTATACTAATGCATATATATGGAATTTAGAAAGATGGTAACGATAACCTTGTATGTGAAACAGCAAAAGAGACACAGATGTATAGAGCAGTCTGGACTCTGTGGGAGAGGGTGCGGTTGGGATAATTTGGGAGAATGGCATTGAAACATGTATATTATCATATGTGAAATGAATCACCAGTCCAGGTTCAATGCATGATACAGGATGCTTGGGGCTGGTGCACTGGGATGACCCTGAGGGATGGGATGGGGAGGTAGGTGGGAGGGGGGTTCAGAATGGGGAACACATGTACACCTGTGGCGGATTCATGTCAATGTATGGCAAAAACCACTACAATATTGTAAAGTAATTAGCCTCCAATTAAAATAAATAAATTTATATTTAAAAAAAAAGGTCATAGATGGTAGAACATGCATTTAGGTGCCATTTAATAACTTAAGTAAGTAATTAGCAAGATATGTGCTTAACATTGAACATCAAAGTCATATATTTAATATATTTTTTGTTTTTTTACTTTTTTATTGAAGTATAGTTAATTTACAATATCATATTAGTTTCTTTTATCTACACCATAGTGTAGATCTACACCATGGTGATTCAGTTATACATACATACATATATATATATATATATATATATATATATGTATATATATATGTATATCTTTTCAGATTATTTTCCCTTATAGGATATTACAAAATATTGAATAGAGTTCCCGGTGCTATACAGTAGGTCCTTGCTGTTATCTGTTTTAAATGTAGTAGTGTGTATGTGTTAGTGGGGCTTCCCCTGTGGCTCAGATGGTAAAGAATCCGCTTGCAATGCGGGAGACCTGGGTTTGATCCCTGGGTTGGGAAGATCCCCTGGAGGGAAGAAACGTTAACCCACTCTAGTATTCTTGCCAGGAGAATCACCATGGACAGAGGAACCTGGCGGGCTGTAGTCCACAGGGTTGCAAGAGTTGAACATAACTGATTGACTAAACACAAGCACAGGCACAATGCAGGAGATGCAGGAGATGGAGGTTTAACTCATTCAGGGGATCAGAGAAAATAGCAACCCACTGCAGTATTCTTGCCTGGAAATCCCATGGACAGAGGAGCCTGGCAGGCTGCAGTCCATGGGGTCTTAAAGAGTTGGACACAGCTAAGTGACACATATATGTTAATACCAAGCTCCCAATTTATCAATTCCTGTCTTTACCCTTTGGTAACCATAAGTTTGGTTTTGTGGTATATATTTTTAAACTGCCGTGCAATGAAGTACTGTATTTTCACCTGGACACAGACAATATTTCTGAGACTTCAAGCAAGTCATGGCCTCCAAAGCTTCAGTTTATTTGTCAGTAAAATTAAAGACTACCCAACTGTGCATAAGCAGAGTAGATTATCATTTTAGCAGACATTTTTACTAAGGATGATTTCCAGCTAAATAGAAAAAGGGTCTTGATAGAATGAAGCATCGGATGAGTGAGTCTTGATAGAGTTTAGGAAATGTGAAATGTAGAGAATGGAGCAGGACCTGGGTGACTTGCAACATGAGGACCCTGACCATGGGAGGGAGGTGGAAGCACCAGATGCAGCTAAGACAGCTAGGACGTGGGGTGCATGGAGATAAATGGTGCCAACTACAAGTTTATTTAAGGATGACCTTTCAATAATACTGAGAATTTTATTTTAATCCTCCCTCTTGCCTGGAAAATCCCATGGACGGAGGAGCCTGGTGGGCTGCAGTCCATGGGGTCACAAAGAGTCGCACACAACTGAGCGACTTCACTTTCATGCATTGGAGAAGGAAATGGCAAGCCACTCCAGTGTTCTTGCCTGGAGAATCCCAGGGATGGGGGAGCCTGGTGGGCTGCCGTCTATGGGGTCGCACAGAGTCTAACACAACTGAAGCGACTTAGTGGCAGCAGCAGCAGCATACCACCAAATAATTACATTATTTATTCTATATTCAAAGCAACATTTTACCTAAAAAAAGAAAAGGAAACGAGGGAGGGGGGAAGCATTTTATATAATTATAAATGAAAGATGGATTCTTATATATATATATGTTTTTTAATTGGAGTATAGTTGCTTTACAATATTGTGTTAGTTTCTGTTGTACTACAATGTGAATCAGCTATATGTGTATTTATGTCCCCTCCTTCTTGGGCCTCCCTCCCCCCATCCCCCATCCCACCCATCTAGGTGTTCACAGATCACTGAGTTGAGCTCCCTGTGCTATATAGCAGCTTCCCACTAGCTGTATATTTTATAAATCGTAGTGTATATATATGTCAGTGCTACTCTCTCAGTTTGTCCCACACTTTCTTTGCCCGCCCCATGCCCAGAAGTCTGTTCTCTATATCTGTTTCTCTGTTCCTGCCCTGCAAATAGGTTCATTAGTGTCTTTTTTGCGGGGAGAGAGGGAGATGGATTCTGAGTGCTAGAGGACAGAACAGAGGTTCTGCTCTCTTACCTTTCTCATCTACCTGCATGATCCAAATGAAGTTAATGGATGGATGAATCACCTGAGATGACCATAGTTGCTTCTAAAAGTCCCCAGGTTGAATGCATCTATTTTAAGGAGGGACAGAAACTTATTGCCTTCCTACTCAAAAACAGTTTGGGTAGGAAACTTGTTGGGACTTCAGAAACCTGAGCTGGCTCTTGCTTTACATAACTTAATTCTCTCATCCTTGGTGACTCTGTAACCAAGTTATTTCTAAGTCATTGTCTCATGGTTTATGGGGTTTGCCTAGAGTAGGATTGACAGGATTCAAAGTTCCTGCCATGACTACAGCCCTCGTTTGAGGCAAACGTCCACCAGTGGATCCTGACATATAAATTGCTGAGTATGTGTCATGTATCTCTGACCCTCGCCCACAACTCATAGAAGCAGATCTCAATATTCTAGTTGAAGCCATCTCAAGCAGTTTTTCCCAAACTATAGATTAAGTGGACATGCTTTTAAATATTGAGTGTGATAAAAAGTTTTCAAGACAAAAATAAACTCTTATCTCAAAAGTGATTCCTTTAACAATTCAATACAGTTAAAAAGGTTTTTTTTTTTCTTATTGAAACACTTTAGAGTCTTTATATTTAAGTCCACACTGTGAGTTTCCAACAGGTATGAATTTTCCCTAGCTCTTTTAATGCAGAACAAACTGATTAACTTCTCCTAGAAGCAGTGTTCCCTGGAATATAGTAAAATGTTGAGTTATCTACACAAGGGAGTGAGTGAGTGAGTCACTCAGTCATGTCCAACTCTTTGCAATCCCATGAACTATACAGTCTATGGAATTCTCTAGGCCAGAATACCAGAGTGGGTAGCCTTTCCCTTCTCCAGGGGATCTTCCCAATCCAGGGATCAAACCCAGGTTTCCCGCATTGCAGGCGGATTCTTTATAAGATGAGCCACCAGAGAAAAGGAGTAGGGACCTATTAATTGGCCTAGATCTGGAATTCTCTTCAATTCAAGTGTTCTATATTAGTAACTGATTCAGTTGGACTCACTTTTTAGAAAGACAGAGGTGAAAAATTGGAAAGAAATCAGGAATACCTGGAGATGTGGATAACAAGAAAAGCAGTCAGAAAGAAACTGAGTGTTAGGTGTGGTGGAATGCTAACTTAGGGAGACACAGACAACCTCCTCTGAGAGTTTAGCAGCTTGTGTCAGTTAGATCATTCCTGTTGTGGTTGGCATCAGGTTGGTGGTGAAGCTTGTCCTGTTATCCACAAGGCCAAGTGTTCAGCAATGGGCAGTGATCCTTGTGTCCCAGCCTCTCCCCTTCACTGCCCTGTCCAACCAGGCTCCTTTTCCTAGAAGCTGGAGGGTGTTCAGAGTAGGAGGGGTCTTTCTTATATGCTGGACAAGGGTCTGAATTTCCCCCAAAGAATCACAGGACTGAGGAATCATTCTTCCGGACCTCCTGGAGCCCATTGTATTGACAGATAAGGTTGTCTGTCTTCACTCCTGGCACTCTTTAGCAGTGAGAATCTACCTGGATTCATTCTGTTCATTTTTCTAGATAAAGACTTGTAAGTAAATACATATGAATAAAAATGATCTTTAACTTACTTCTGCCAAACAAATAGAAGCCTCAGCCACAGAGAAGCCTTCCTTCAAACTTTTCAGAATCTTCATTTTCAATATTGCAGCAGCTTCCACATATGGTTGGAAAAGAGAGTATATTTTAGAAGAATTAGTAGGCTATAGCCACAAGGAAAAAATACAACACGTTGAAATCAATTTCTATGTCACTTTTTATTAGAGAAGGACGATTTTCCAGCCATATGGTCTGCTTTTCCAGCCCCCCGCTGGGTCTGATGTCTGATCTTGTCTCAGACTAACCCTGTTTGTAACTACACGACTCTCCCTAGAGGTAAACTGCGTGTTTCTCTCCCCTCTGCTTCTTGCAACTATGTGCATCTCTCCCTGAAATATTTCATTACATTTGTGTTATAGTCACTCGTTCATGTATTTGTCTTTCCCATGAGATAATGAACTTCTTAAGGATATAATGTCTTTTAAAAAAAGAAAAACGTTTATTTAGTTAGTTATTGGCTGTGCCAGGTCTTAGTTATGGCATGAGGATTATTTTGTTGTGGTGCATGGACTCTCAAATTGTGGCACGTGGTCTCAGTAGCTCTATATAGCATGTGAGGACTTCTCCGACCAGGGATCAAGCTCGTGTCCTCTGCATTGCAAGGCAGAGTCTAAACCACTGGACACCAGGAAGTCCCTGGTGTAGTGTCTCACTTGTCTTTGTCATCCCCATACCTCATAGATCTTGGATGTTCAGTGCATGAATATAATTAATACAGTCAGGAAAGAACTCCTTACTCTGGATATCTTAATTCCAGTAAATGTGTAGTGGAGGGCACATTACCTTTTAAGATTCTCTCTTTTAAGGAGAAAAGGAAAGTGCTTAAATACCCTATAGGTAGACTTTTGGGAAGAACCAATAACGTGTAATCATATTCATAATTTGACCAAATAGGTAGATTTTTCTTTAAAACTCATACATGCAAATCCTCTGCTGAGCAATATAAAAATCACATATTCTTACATTTAGATTATTTACATTTTAGATTTTACTATATTAACTTTATACTTTCTCCTTTTAAATAACAAAGGGTACATCTGGCATGTAGAAAATAGCTTAAAGTTAAGAGTTTTACATCAGGTTTCATAATAGTTTGTGATTGAGTTGTTTGGCAGTTGCCTTTATGGTTATGTATTCTATTATGAAATCTATGGTAATCTTGCATATTTTTGGTAGCCGTGAAATTTACAATCAAGGTGGGACTATTTTTGTTCAAAAAACAGCTGACAAAATAAGTCCTATTTGATTGAAGTTTGAATTTTCAGGTCCCTATGGGTATCTGAGCAGTCATTTTTACTGTGTCTTGATCATTCTAATCAAAATGGAATATTCTAAATGCATTTTCATTTTGCCTGAAATTAACAGTGAGGCTGCAAGCAGATGTTGTAAGAGATTAGAAATAACTATTAAATAAAAAGAATAGCAAGGGACTACTGCAGTTTAGCAAGGAAATGGTAAACTAAACAACAAAATAAGAAAAATTTAGTTAAGCATCCACTGCAAGTATCTTTAGTAGATTTGGAATAATTCAAGTTTTTGATGATTTGTGAAACAACAGTCATAAATAAATTTCAGACCTCAAATATTTATGCTTTTCTTAAGAAGAGCCATGCACTTTAAAGCTTTTTAAGTACCTCATCTCCTTAGGTGGGTTTTATTTTTGCTGGAGCCAAGGCAATAAAAATAAATGAGTTGCTATCAACTCTAACATTGAAATGTGGATGGTCATTTAAATACCAGAAGGCCAGAAGATCAGAGTGGCCCATAACACATTACAAAATAAGTAATATTGTTTGATTGATGTTTATTTAATATGAACTAAACAACATGCTTATAAGTAGGAAGATTTCCATAAGAATAAAAGTTTTTCTTTTTTAAAGATACATTTTAACACCTATATATTCTTTTTTTAATTGGACATTAATTGCTTTACAGTGTTTTGTTAGTTTCTGCTGTACAACTATGTGAATCAGCTATAAGTATACATAGATCTCCTCCCTCTACCCCCCCCCCTAATCCCACCACTCAAAGTCATCACAAAGCACAGAGTTCAGCTCTCCATGTTATATGGTGGCTTCCCACTAGCTATCTGTTTTATCCATGGTAATGTATATATGTCATTGCTACTCTATTTGTCCCACCCTCTCTTTCTCCCACTGTGTCCACAAGTCCATTCTCCACATCTGTGTGTCTATTACTGCCATGCAAATAGGTTCATCAGTACCAGTTTTCTAGATTCCATCAGCTCAGTTCAGTCACTCAGTGGTGTCCGACTCTTTGTGACCCCATGAACTGCAGCACGCCAGGCCTCCCTGTCCATCACCAACTCCCGGAGTCCACCCAAACCCATGTCCATTGAGTTGGTGATGCCATCCAACCATCTTATCCTCTGTCATCCCCTTCTCTTCCTGTCCTCAATCTTTCCCAGCATCAGGGTCTTTTCCAATGAGTCAGCTCTTCACATCATATATATGCTTTAATATATGACATTTGCTTTTCTCTTTCTGACTTACTTCACTCTGTATGACAGACTCTAGGTTCATCCATATCATTTGTAGAAATGACCCAATTTCGTCCCTTATCATGATTGAGTAATATTCCATTGTATATATGTACCACATTTTCTTTATCCATTCATCTGTTAGTGGGGATCGAGGTTGCTTCCATGTCCTAGCTATTGTAAAATAGTGCTGCAGTGAACATTGGGGCATGTGATTTTGGTTTTCTTCAGGGTTTGCACCCATTAGTAAGATTGCTGGGTCATATGGTAGTTTTATCCCTAGATTTAAAGGAATTCTCATACTGTTCATTTATAGTGGCTGTATCAATTTACATTCCCACCAACAGTGCAAGAGAGTTGCCTTTTCTCCATGTGCTCTCCAGCATTCATTGTTTGTAGGTGTTTTGACAATGGCCTTTCTGACTGGTGTGAGGTGATACCTCAATGGAGTTTTGATTTGCATTTCTCTGATAATGAGCAATGTAGAGTATTTTCATGTGTTTGTTGGCCATCTCTATGTTTTCTTTGGAGAAATGTCTGTTTATGTCTTCTGTTCATTTTTTGGCAGGGTTGTTTGTTTTTCTGATATTGAGCTGCAGGTCCAGCTTGTACATTTTAGAGATTAATCCTTTGTCAGTTTCTTCATTTGCTATTATTTTCTTCTATCCTGAGGGTTGTGCTTTCATCTTGTTTATTGTTTCCTTTGCCATGCAAAAGCTTTTATTAGGTCTCATTTATTCATATATATATTCTCCTAAAAACATCTCAAGAGAGAATGAAAAGGAGAAGAAACATCAATTTACTACTGATAAAAATAAATATATCTTTGCCCAGACACAGACATCTGGGAAGGGAGTAGAGGTATGGTTAAGGTTAAAAACGTACTAATAGACAATTTCCAATTCATGAATGCTTTTTAAAATTAGCATGGAATTTCCAAAGAGTTGCAAATATAGTTATAATACTAGTTTTTGTAATTAATTAGCCCCCTACAAGGTCAGAATGACCAGTGGTTCATAGCCCAGGTTCTAGAATCAGACTTTTAGATTTTAAGTCCTAATTCTGCCAGGTAACAGTATTTTGAAAAGTTAATTAGCTTTTTTGGCCTCTAATTCCCTTCTTTATAAAACGGTAATTATAATAGAATCTAAGTATGGTGTATAGACTAGAATCTGGCACATAGTAAGAGCTCCATAAAGTTAACACTGTTTTATTTTGCACATCTGCCTGGATCTTATTTGTTCCTGAAAATTATGGAGGTGGTAGTTTGTCAGGCAATTCAAAAAGGGAGAGAATGGGTATGCATGAAGTCCACTGCAGGCGTGGCTTCTCAGTGAGGCAGAGACTTGTGATTGAAAGCTGATCTGCTGTGGTGGTCCTGTGGTTCATCCTTGCTGACTGTCACCTGGCCACCAGGGTTCTTAGTGTAAAGACTGTTTCACAACCCTTGGGATGAATTCTGGCCAAGAGAGCACTGTGGTGGGTTACCAATTTTGCATATCTTTATACTCAATACTTTTATTTCTCACACATGTGCACATCTCAGTGCCATACCTGGCCTAGGATGTCCATTGAGGACAGAGTACAAGATCCAGCAATTCATGGGCAAAAAATTTTCCCCCACTTCTCTCTATAGGAATCACCCTAAAAAATTAGACAGCTCTTCACTTAAGCCCTTACTGTCTGCAGATGACATGGTTTTATACATAGAAAATCCTAAAGATGCCAACAGAAAACTGCTAGTACCATCAATGAATTCAGTAAAGCTGTAGGATACAAAATTAATATACAGAAATCTGTTGTATTCCTGTACACTAACAACAAACTATCAGAAAGAGAAATCGAGGAAAATTCTCATTTACTATTGCAATACAAGACTTAGGGATAAACCTACCAAAGAAGATAAAAGACTGATAATGTGAAAATTATAAGAAATTGATGACAGAAACTGAAGATAACAAAAATGGAAAGATATACAATATTCATAGAGTGGAAGATTTAATATTGTTAAATTGACCATACTACCTAGGCAATCCCCAGGGTCATTGCAATCCCTATCAAAATTCCAAGGGCATTTTTCACAAAACTGGAACAGATAATCTTAACATTTGTATGGATACACAAAGACCCTGAGCAGCTAACAGAATCTTCAGAAAAAAACAACAAAGCTGGGGTAGTCATGCTCCCTGACTTCAGATTATACTGCTGCTGCTGCTACTGCTGCTAAGTCGCTTCAGTCATGTCCGACTCTGTGTGACCCCATAGACGGCAACCCACCAGGCTCCCCCATCCCTGGGATTCTCCAGGCAAGAACACTGGAGTGGGTTGCCATTTCCTTCTCCAATGCATGAAAGTGAAAAGTGAAAGTGAAGTCGCTCAGTCGTGTCCGACTCTGTGCGACCCCATGGACTGCAGCCACCAGGCTCCTCCGTCCATGGGGTTTTCCAGGCAAGAGTACTGGAGTGGGGTGCCATTGCCTTCTCCCTCAGATTATAAAGCTGCAAATATCAAAACAGTATGGTACTGGCACACACACACACACACACACACTTACAAGACACAAAGATTAACATCATAAAGACCAGAAATAAGCATAAAAGCATAGTCAATTAATTCAAACAAAGGAGGCAAGAATATACAGTGGAAAAAAACAGTCTCTTCAATAAGTGGTGTTGGAAAACTGGACAGTTACATGTAAAATAGTGAAATTAGATTATTCTCTGCTGCTGCTGCTAAGTCACTTCAGTCGTGTCCCTACTCTGTGCAACCCCATAGATATCAGCCCATCAGGCTCCCCACCCCTGGGATTCTCCAGGCAAGAACACTGGAGTGGGTAGATTATTCTCTAACACCATAAAAAAAAAAAAAAAAAACTCAAAATAGATTCAGTTCAGTTCAGTTGCTCAGCTGTGTCTGACTCTTTGAAACCCCATGGACTGCAGCATACCTGTCCATTACCGAATCCGAGAGCTTGGTCAAACTCATGTCTATCAAGTCGGTGATGCCATCCAACCATCTCATTCTCTGTCATCTTCTTCTCCTCCAGGCTTCAATCTTTCCCAGCATCAGGGTCCTTTATAATGAGTCAGTATTTCCCATCAAGTGGCCATAGTATTGGAGCTGCAGCTTCAGCATCAGTCCTACCAATGAATATTCAGGATAGACTTTTTAGGATTCACTGGTTTGACCTCCTTACAGTCCAAGGACTCTCAAGAGTGTCCTTGAGAGTGCTCAGTATTCTTTAGGGTCCAGGTCTCATATCGACACATGACTACTGGAAAAAACTATAGCTTTGACTAGACATAACTTTGTTGGCAAAGTAATGTCTCTGCTTTTTAATATGCTGTCTAGGTTGGTCATAAGTTTTCTTCCAAGGAGCAAGCGTCTTTTAATTTCATAGCTGCAGTCACCATCTGCAGTGATTTTGGAGCCCAAGAAAATAAAGTCTCTCACTGTTTCCATTGTTTCCACATCTATTTGCCATGAAGTGCTGGGACCAGATGCCATGATCTTTGTTTTTTGAGTACTCAGTTTCAAGTCAGCTTTTTCACTCTCCTCTTTAAATTTCATCAAGAAGCTCTTTAGTTCCTCTTCACTTTCTTCCATGAGGGTGGTGTTATCTGCATACCTAAGGTTAATGATATTTCTCCAGTAATCTTGATTCAAGCTTGTGCTTCATCCAGCCTGGCATTTCTCATGATGTACTTTGCTAAGTTAAATAAGCAAGGTGACAATATACAACCTTGACACTCTCCTTTCCCATTGGAAACCAGTCATTTTTCCATGTCCAGTTCTAAGTTCTAAGTGTGGTTTCTTGAGGTTCTCAGGAGGCAGGTAAGGTAGTCTGGTGTTCCTGTCTCTTTAAGATTTTTCACAGTTTGTTGTGATCCACACAATCAAAAGCTTTAGCATAATCAATGAAGCAGAAGTAGATGTTTTCTGGAATTCTCTTGCCTTTTCTATGATCCAGTGGATGTTGGCAATTTGATCTCTGGTTCTTCTGCTTTTCTAAATCCAGCTTGAACATCTGGAAATTCTCATTTCACATACTGTTGAAGCCTAGCTTGGAGAATTTTGAGCATTACTTTGCTAGAGTGTTCGGTTCAGTTCAGTTCAGTTCAGTCGCTCAGTCGTGTCAGACTCTTTGTGACCCATGAATCGCAGCACGCCGGGCCTCCCTGTCCATTACCAACTCCCGGAGTTCAGTCAGACTCACGTCCATCAAGTCAGTGATGCCATCCAGCCATCTCATCCTCTGTTGTCGCCTTCTTCTGCCCCCAATCCCTCCTACCATCAGAGTCTTTTCCAATGAGTCAACTCTTCACATGAGGTGGCCAAAGTACTGGAGTTTCAGCTTTAGCATCATCCCTTCCAAAGAACTCCCAGGGCTGATCTCCTTCAGAATGGACTGGTTGGATCTCCTTGCAGTCCCAGGGACTCTCAAGAGTCTCTCCAACACCACAGTTTAAAAAGCATCAATTCTTTGGTGCTCAGCCTTCTTCACAGTCCACCTCTCACATCCATACATGACCACAGGAAAAACCATAGCCTTGACTAGATGGACCTTTGTTGACAGGTAATGTCTCTGCTTTTCAATATGCTATCTAGGTTGGTCATAACTTTTCTTCCAATGAATAAGTGTCTTTTAATTTCATGGCTGCAGTCACCATCTGCAGTGATTTTGGAGCCCAAAAAAACAAAGTCTGACACTGTTTCCACTGTTTCCCCATCTATTTCCCATGAAGTGATGGGACCAGATGCCATGATCTTCGTTTTCTGAATGTTGAGCTTTAAGCCAACTTTTTCACACTCCTCTTTCACTTTCATCAAGAGGCTTTTTAGTTCCTCTTCACTTTCTGCCATAAGGGGGTGGTGTCCCTGCATATCTGCATATCTGAGGTCATTGATATTTCTCCCGGCAATCTTGATTCCCAGCTTGTGCTTCTTCCAGTCTAGCGTTTCTCATGATGTACTCTGCATATAAGTTAAATAAGCAGGGTGACAATATAAAGCCTTGACGTTCTCCTTTTCCTATTTGGAATCAGTCTGTTGTTCCATGTCCAGTTCTAACAGTTGCTTCCTGACCTGCATACAGATTTCTCAAGAGGCAGGTCAGGTGGTCTGATATTCCCGTCTCTTTCAGAATTTCCCACAGTTTGTTGTGATCCACACAGTCAAAGACTTTGGCATAGTCAATAAAGCAGAAATAGATGTTTTTCTGGAACTCTCTTGCTTTTTCGATGATCCAGCGGATATTGGCAATTTGATCTCTGGTTCCTCTGCCTTTTCTAAAAACCAGCTTCAATATCAGGAAGTTCATGGTTCACGTATTGCTGAAGCCTGGCTTGGAGAATTTTGTGCATTACTTTACTAGCATTGAGATGAGTGCAATTGTGCAGTAGTTTGAGCATTCTTTGGCATTGCCTTTCTTTGGGATTGGAATGAAAACTGACTTTTCCAGAATGTGGCCACTGGTGAGTTTTCCAAATTTGCTGGCATATTAAGTGCAGCACTTTCACAGCATCATCTTTTAGGATTTGAAATAGCTCTACTGGAATTCCATTACCTCCAAGCTTTGTTCGTAGTGATGCTTTCTAAGGCCCACTTGACTTCACATTCCAGGATGTCTGGCTCTAGGTCAGTGATCACATCATCGTGATTATCTGGGTCGTGAAGATCTTTTTTGTACACTTCTTCTGTGTATTCTTGCCACCTCTTCTTAATATCTTCTGCTTCTGTTAGGTCCATACCATTTCTGTCCTTTATCGAGCCCATCTTTGCATGAAATGTTCCCTGGTATCTCTATTTTTTGAAGAGAGAGATCTCTAGTGTTTCTCATTCTGTTGTTTTCCTCTATTTCTTTGCACTGATCTTTGAGGAAGGCTTTTTTATCTCTTCTTGCTATTCTTTGGAACTCTGCATTCAGATGCTTATATCTTTCCTTTTCTCCTTTGCTTTTTGCTTCTCTTCTTTTCACAGGTATTTGTAAGGCCTCCCCAGACAGCCATTTTGCTTTTTTTGCATTTCTTTCCATGGGAATGGTCTTGATCCCTGTCTCCTGTAAATGTCACGTACCTCATTCCATAGTTCATCAGGCACTCTATCAGATCTAGGCCCTTAATCTATTTCTCACTTCCACTGTTATAATCATAAGGGATTTGATTTAGGTCATACCTGAATGGTCTAGTGGTTTTCCCTACTTTCTTCAATTTCAGTCTGAATTTGGTAATAAGGAGTTCATGATCTGAGCCACAGTCAGCTCCTGGTCTTGTTTTTGTTGACTGTATAGAGCTTCTCCATCTTTATCTGCAAAGAACATAATCAATCTGATTTCGGTGTTGACCATCTGGTGATGTGTCTGAACATTCTTTGGCATTGCCTTTCTTTGGGATTGGAATGAACACTGACCTTTTCCATCCTGTGGCCATTGCTGAGTTTTCCAAATTTGCTGGCATATTGCGTGCAGCACTTTCACAGCATCATCTTTCAGGATTTGAAATACCTCAACTGGAATTTCGTCACCTCCACTAGCTTTGTTCATAGTGATGCTTTCTAAGGCCCACTTGACTTCACACTCCAGGATGTCTGGCTCTAGGTGAGTGATCACACCTTCATGGTTATCTGAGTCATTATGATCTTTTTGTATAGTTTTTCTATGTATTCTTGTACCTCTTAATATCTTCTGCTTCTGTTAGGTCCATACCGTTTCTGTTCTTAATTGTGCCCAACTTTGCATGAAATGTTCCCTGTGTCATTCTAATTTCCTTGAAGAGATTTCTAGTCTTTCCCATTCTATTGTTTTCCTCTAAATTTCTTTGCATTGATCACTTAGGAAGGCTTTCTTATCTCTTCTTGCTATTCTTTTGGAACTCTGCATTCAAATGGATATAGCTCTCCTTTTCTCCTTACCTTTTGTGTCTCTTCCTTTCTCACCTATTTATAAGGCCTTCTCAGACAACCATATTGCCTTTTGGCATTTTTTTCTTGGGGATGGTTTTGATCACTGCCTCCTGTAGTGTTACAAACCTGCATCCATAGTTCTTCAAGCACTCTGTTTATCAGATCTAATCCCTAGAATCTATTTGTCACTTCCACTGTATAATCATAAAGGATTTGATTTAGGTCATACCTGAATGGCCTAGTGATTTCCCTACTTTCTTCATTTAGAGTCTGAATTTTGCAATAAGGAGTTCATGATCTGAGCCACAGTCAGCTCCCAGTCTTGTTTTAACTGACTGTGTATAGTTTCTCCATCTTCAGCTGGATATAATAATATAAAATGAATTAAAATGGAATGCAAAATGGATTAAAAACATAAATTTAAATCAGAAGCTATAAAACTCCTAAAATAAAACATAGGCAGAACACTCAAATATATTTTCAAAGAGGAATCATTTCCAGTGGTTTCATTTAAAGTATGTCCAGATGTTCTCAAAACTAGTATATGGTAAGAGGAAGAAGAGAAGTTACTATATGACTACTCGATTACACTCGATTTTAAAATGGTGGTGTTGGAGAAGACTCTTGAGAGTCACTTGGACTGTAAGGAGATCAAACCAGTTTATCCTAAAGGGGAATTTGTCCTCAGTATTCATTGGAGGACTGATGTTGAAGCTATAACTCCAATACTTTGGCCACCTGATGCGAAGAACTGACTCATTGGAAAAGACCTTGATGTTGGGAAAGATTGAAGGCAGGAAGAGAAGGGGACAACAGAGGATGAGATGGTTGGATGGTTACCACTGACTTGATGAACATGAGTTTGAGCAAGCTCTGGAGTTGGTGTTAGACAGGGAAGCCTGGCATGCTGCAGTCCATGGAATAGCAAATAGTCATGACTGAGCAATGAACTGAAATGAACTAAGACATTAATGGCCAAGTGTACAACATTTAGTAATTCACATTTTAAAATGTTATACTCTTTAGAGTTATCAAATATTGGATACATTCCCTGTGTTATACCATATATCCTTTTAGCTGTTTGTTTTTTATGTAGTAGTTTGCACCTCTTCATCCTCTTGTCCCTCCCTCCTTTCCTCTCCTGATTGGTAATCTGTGAATCTGCTTATTTTTTGTTTGTTTGTTTTGTTATATTCACTAATTTGTTTTATATTTTTAGAGCGTACATACAGTGATGATATATATTATTTGTTTTCTCTGACTTGTTTCACTTAATGTAATACTTCTAAGTCCATCCATTTTATTGCAAGCAGCAGAGTTTCATTCTTTCTAATGACTGAGTGGTATTCCATTGTATATACCTAATACACCCCTTCTTCTTTTATCCTTTCATCTGCTGATAAACATTTAGGTTGCTTCCATATCTTGGCAACTGTAGATAATGGAGAAAATGGATATTCTAATTTGTCACTCTTTTGATCACTAGTGCAGCACCAGTGCTGGTACCGCACTCTCTAATGTTTTATATCCATATGTCAAGATGTTGATCAACACTGTTGTAGGCTGAGACATATATAGTGATGGAATTGCAGGAGCCCTGTAACACCTGTATAATTTACTCTGCAGCTTATACTAGTCACACCTATTAGAGCATCAAGTGATGAGGTTTTACCCAGTACTTCAAATATCTTCCTTCTCCAGTTTTTCACATTTCAGAGCAAAATATTTCTCTGTTATTCTCTTGCACCTTTGCCCTTTTTAATGATTTTTTTTTTGTTTGTTTGTTTTTTGGTTTTGGCTGAAGTGAGCATTTGTGCCCTGACTGAAGCACCAGTCCTGGATGTGCTTGTTTCAATATTTTGAGAACAAGTAAAGCAAGCCTCTTTTTCAGGGTAGTAGATGCAAAAGAGAGATTTTTGTCGGTTTTTTTTTTAACCTAAAAGGAAGTCTGAGATTTCTACTGAAATTTCCTTGTGGACACGTTCCCTGAAAAGACATATCTTTAAATTGGTAGTCAAGGCTCTAATGAGAACCTCATTTCTCTTTCTCTTGTTTTATAAAGTGGGGTCAAATAGACCTAACCTTCAATCTCATGTAATAGCATTTTTTGAGACCATTTTTGGTCATGATTAAGATCTAATTTAATTTGCAGACAGTAGCTGATTTTGATATAAACTTATTAAAACTATAAAAAATGTTTATTTAAAAGTGGGTAGAAATATGCTAAATTAATTTGAAAACAAATATCATAAATGCTTCCGGTGGCACTAGGGGTAAAGAATCCTCCTGCCAATGCAGGAGATGCTAGAGATTCAGGTTCGATCCCTGGGTCAGGAAGATCCCCTGGAGTAGAAAATGGCAACCCGCTCCAGTATTCTTGCCTGGGAAATCCCATGGGAGGAGCCTGGTGGGCTACAGTCATGGAGTTGCAAAGGGTAGACACGACTGAATGATTGAGAACAAATCTTAAACAGTGTTAAATGTGTATGGTTTATGAAGATAACATCCCAGGGGAAAAAAGGGAATACATTCTAGAGAAAGAAAGTGAAAGTCACACTCAGTTGTGTCCGACTTTTTACAACCCCATGGACTATACAGCCCATGGAATTCTGGCAGGCCAGAATACTGGATTGGGTAGCTGTTCCCTTCTTCAGGGGACCTTCCCACCCAGGGATCAAACCCAGGTCTTCCACGCTGCAGGTGGATTCTTACAGCTGAGCTACCAGGAAAGCCACACATCTGGAGAGTGGCTCTCAAATGAGAAGCCCTTTTGGCAGCTCCAATGACTTCCTGCATTCTGCTTTTGTCACTTTTCACCACATGGAGGTTTGAGGGAAACGAGACCTATTAAGTGTTGCTTCCAGGATCGATGCACGATACTGGATGCTTGGGCTGGTGCACTGGGATGACCCAGAGGGAGGGTATGGGGAGGGAGGAGGGAGAGGGTTCGGATGGGGAACACAGGTTATACCTATGGCAGATTCATTTTGATATTTGGCAAAAACTAATACAATATTGTTAAAGTTTAAAAATAAAATAAAATTAAAAAAAAAAAAAAAAAAGAGTTGCTTTAGACCCATGGAGGCAGAAGCCATATGTTACAGTTTGGATACCTTCAGTGCCAATGCAGTATCTTGGGAAGGTGCTTAGTTGATATTTATTCAGTGGGTGACTTTTCAACCGAGTTTTATTAACTGCTTTTTCGGGCATCTTAACATGGTTGTCAACTTTCATAAACCTTTTATATCAATGTCCTTTATTGTAAGCACATGGATTGTGGGTTCTTTGGCTGCCTGCAGCTGTTCTCAAAGAAAGTTATTACTTATGGACATTCATCATATATCTAAAACACATATTCCTCTGCTAAAATCAAACAAAACAATTTTCACAGATTTTCATTATCTGTAGAGACCAAGCCCTTAATAGAACATCCAGGGCTTCCTCAGTTTTGTGTTTGCTTACTTTGATAGTCTATTTCCTACTTTTCCTACTTATTTCAATCTTTGGGTTTTAGCCTGAGAAGGACTAATTAGGCTTGTTATTCCTCATCTGTAAGATCTCCTCTTTCATGTTATCAGGCGCAGAATTGCATGCATTCTTCCTAGGTTCCCCTGGTGGCTCAATGGTGAAGAACTGCCTGCAGTGAAGGAGACCTGAGTTTGATCCCTGGGTCAGAATATAGAATTTCATATTATTTTTACGTTTTAATGTTATTTCCTTTGCTGTCATCTCTTTTATCATATTTCCTACCAAATACCTTTACATTCTTTTTGAAGTCAATATTAACAGAATTACTTCAAAGAAACAGAGTATGAGAATTTTTGTTTTGCTTTTTTACTACCAAAATGATGATGTTCATATTGAAATTTACTATGTACTTTTTCAGGATTAATCCTTTGGACAGATAAATAGATAAAATAAAAAATAACTGACTTATTTTTTTCTTTTTTGCTTGATATTTCCCCCAGGTCTCCATGCTTCAAGTAACCAATTTTTTTGCTAGCCTAATGTCTGGTGCTATGGTTAACTAATGCCTCCCTTAGGTGGGGTGTGTAGCAGAAAACCCAGATATGTTATCAATAAATCTGGATTCTAGACCCTTTTTCATTTTAATTACTTTCTTTAGCTTGGGCAAGTCCTTACATCTCTGGACTTTATTTTCCTCATGTATAAAAGGAGAGGATCAGCAGTAACCAGAGTAACTAGCAAGAATCAAGTTACACAGATGTCTTATTAGGGTAGGACAATGCAGTTGCAATCATGGGGCTTATATGAAACTATGAAGACCCAGGTTCAATCCTTGGGTCAGGAAAATCCCCTGGAGGGGAAATGGCAACCATTCCAGTATTCTTGCCTGGAGAATCCCATGGACACAGGAGGCTGTGGGCTACAGTCCATGGGCTCTTACAGAGTTGGACATGACTGAGCAACTAACACACCACTCCTAAAGTTTTTTTTTTTTAGTATTTTTTAACTCTATGAATATTTATAGGCTAATTCAGAAGCCCACCAGTTTTTAATCCCTTGGTATGGATATCCACGAGTATGTTTGCAGCTTTAAAATCCTTGTAATATTATTACCTGTATTAGTGAACTCAGGGCTGTCATAACAAATACCACAAACTGAATGTCTTCAACAGAATTTATTTTCTCACAGTTCTGGAAACTGGAAGTATAAGATCATGGCGTCAGCGTGGTCAGGTTCTGGTGAGAGTTCCCTTATGTGCAGATGGCTGCCTTCTACTGTGTCTTCACGTGGTCTTTCTTGGTTATGCACTGTAGAGATCTCTCTGTCTCTTTTTCCTCTTTCTATAAGGCCATTAATTCTATCTAAACCCATTATTCTCTAAAGATGTCATCACCAAATATCCTCATGTTGGGGGTTAGGTCTTCATGTTGAATTTAGGGTACACAAATATTCAGTCCATAGCATAACCATTTAGTGTGTCTGCCTGGAAATGTTGGAAAGGATAGATTAAGCAGTTAAAGGTTCTAAAGGACTCACTGCCATTTTTCTTTGATGGTGTATGATTGAGAAGGAAGAAGAGCATTCCTACATCTGAAGATTA
This sequence comes from Bos indicus x Bos taurus, assembly GCF_003369695.1. Classification (NCBI taxonomy): domain Eukaryota; kingdom Metazoa; phylum Chordata; class Mammalia; order Artiodactyla; family Bovidae; genus Bos; species Bos indicus x Bos taurus. The sequence continues at coordinate 40,093 of NW_020868205.1, forward strand.
TGCAGATAATGTGAGCTCATGGTTTTCTGTCTTGTTATTGAAAGAACAAGGAACTATCTTCCAAATTAAGGAAGGATGAATTTAGCATATATAAAGAAAAAAAAATCTAAAAGTTAACCCAAGTCTCCTGATTAAAAAAAATAGGGAATTTCATGCTAAGATTCCTTACCAAAAGGCTAAGCTATTTTCCTTTCCTTTCTCCTTCATTTTTTTCATCTTAAAAGTAAAAAAAAAAATTGGAATCCGTAAACAGGCATTTGTTTTAACCTTTGGTGTTCCTCTAGCCATAGGGAAATTATGTTATCAATAAGAGTATATTAGGTAAATTAATGCTGGATTCTTCAACTAGTTCTGTGCAATTGTTGCAAAAGGATAACATATAAACTCAGTTTATTTTAATCTAGACTCATTTTGTCAATGACATCATGTTCATATGTTTGGGTTCATTCCAAACATATTTTTACTGTGCTAATTTAGACAATCAGAATTGAGCGTTATAGAACCAAGAGCATTAAACAGGTAAAAAACAGATGCAATGAAAGTTCTACATTTGGAAAGTAACTTATAAGGAAACTAAATTTTCATATCAATCCATTCATTATTTTAGTTAGATACTGTGTTTTTAGCTTTATCCTGATTCATTCAGTTTAGTTCAGTTCAGTCGTTCAGTCATGTCCAATTCTTTGTGACCCCATGAACTGCAACACGCCAGGCCTCCCTGTCTATCACCAACTCCCGGCGTTTACCCAAACTCATGTCCATTGAGTCAGTGATGCCATCTAACATCTCATCCTTGCCATCCCCTTCTCCTCCTGCCTCAATCTTCCCACATCAGGGTCTTTTCAAATGAGTCAGCTCTTCACATCACGTGCCAAGTATTGGAGTTTCAGTTTCAACATCAGTCCTTCCAAT
>NW_020868206.1:0-32696 GCF_003369695.1 Bos indicus x Bos taurus
GGATCTAAAATGGGAGAGAAAAAATGAGCTCTGTTCAGTAGCTTAGAGCATTAAGGAAATGAAAGAACCATTCTAGCTGGAGCAGAGTCAGGACATGAATTCCATGAAACATAAGAGGTGGACAAAAGTCAGATTCTGCAGGCCTTGTGGAAGCTGTTGAGGGTAGGTGCAAGGGACAATTGTGAAGAATTACTCATAGAAGTTCGAGGCTTACAGATATAAGCAGGAAAAAAAACACACACACACACAAATTATTTTCCTCTGTATCTCCTGCATCATGCTGCTGCTGCTGCTGCTGCTAAGTCGCTTCAGTCGGGTCTGACTCTGTGCGACCCCATAGACGGCAGCCACCAGGCTCCCCCATCCCTGGGATTCTCCAGGCAAGAACACTGGAGTGGGTTGCCATTTCCTTCTCCAATGCATGAAAGTGAAAAGTGAAAGTGAAGTGAAGTCGCTCAGTAGTGTCCAACTCTGTGCGACCCCATGGACTGCAGCCCACCAGGCTCCTCCCATCCATGGGATTTTCCAGGCAAGGGTACTGGAGTAGGGTGCCATTGCCTTCTCCCTCCTGCATCATATACACATACAAAATAGAAATGCTTTTCCGTCTTGACCAATTACATACTTTGCTCTTCTGGAAAGTATCAGAACTTGTTGAGAACTTCTTAATTAAACTCTATGATTTTACCTTAGATATTGCCTGAATTATCAATGTAGGTATAATTTTACCATACTTTGAATGAATCAAATATAAATATCATCTACATTGTAACCTCGATCAAATCTTACTACTCCTGATAATCATTCAAATTTTAATGGCCCTTTTGTTTTGTGATTTAAAAACCATACTAAAATGTGTATCCCAATTACACACTTCACCTAACTCATCAGTGCACAAAGTATAGTGCTCATTCAACAGACAATTACTACAGTCTCAAATTTATAGCCAAATATATACAATTTAAGGAAAGCAGTTCTTTGCAATGTGTAATGTTAACGATGCATGAGAATGCTTACACAGGGCTAAACTAATAAAATTTGTTTCATGTCAGGCCATAAAATGTGTTTCCTTGGTTGAACTGGCATACCAACCCCTAGAAGGGAACAAACAGAATAAGGAAATAAAATATCTTGAAATAATTGTTATTCTTTGAAAATAATCTTCTTGTAGGATTAACTTGTAGGCTCTACAATATGATTTTATTGACACATATTTTTCTCTAGTCTACCACTAGAGAAAACACTGTTATTTATTACAATTTTATAGTACCATTTCAAGTTTATAGAATACCTGCAGAATACACACTTCATAAGCATTAACATATTTTTCTTAATCAGATAAATATGTGTAAATATACATCCTACGAATTTCAAACACATACAAACCTAAATCTACAATTCAAAATTAATAATTATTTTGCTTAGTTATTCTAATACTTCTTAGGATGACAGGACTTTCATACTTGAAGTAATTTAAGAAATGATCTAATCCAACACAAACGTTATCAATTGATAAACTATAATCCATAGAAATTAAATAATTTATCTATCAATTTGCCTATCCTGTGATAAAATGCTCATTTATTTTCTATTTTATTTTTTTATATACCCCATCCTTCCCCATCCACTTTTCTTTCCTCTCTGCTCCTTACACAATGAAGTATATATAGCAAAAAGAATTGTCATAAAAGATAAATGTGATACAAATATTTCTTGCCATAGTAAAGATATTTAAGACCTTTGATTTTAGAAAGGAATATGGAGGTAGTTCTATATCATCCAAATATATAGGTAACTTGAAATTTCAAAAACTTACCAAGAAACAATATTTTCATTTACCAAAAATTAAGGTACACTTACTGTGAGAGGCACTATATTTTTTCTTGGGAAGTAAAGGACAGCAAGATAGATATGTTCACTACAAAGTTTATATCAAGTGAAGGAGACAAAATAAATTAAAACATACTTAAAATGTCTGCATTATAATTAATACTGTTTGTTGGCAGGGGTAGTGGAAAGGCTAGTGGATACTGACTTAGAAAATCGGGAACAATTGGAGAGGAAGGCCTCCTTTCTACAGGCTGCTCAGAGGTGCTGTCTCCAAAAAAAGTATTTTAATGTGAGGACAAATGAGTCATGTGAAATGGGGTCAAGAGTGATTTAAGCAGAGGGAAGAGCTTGAGTTACAGACAGGGGGAAGCCTTGGGCATGTTTGATGGCCTACTGATGTCCATTGCATTTGAAACATAGGAAGCAGAAAAAAAGCATCAATGGGGTAGGTTCAGAGACCTCACATCAGTACCAGTGTTTTCCTCAGAACATCCAACTTTCTTTCTTCAGGCTTACATTAGTGTAACCTCCCTAATTCCTCTACTGTCCTCAGAGAGGACCAGAAGTAGGAGCCCCCCAGTCTGATTACTCTTAAAATGATTAAGTTGTTTAAATTTTATACAATTTAAAAATTAAATTGTGTTAATTGTTTTCCTCTACGTTTTTACTCCTAAAATTCTAATATTCTAGGTGCTGGGATTACAAAGAATTTATAAGGAAGACAGATCAGAGAATTTCTGCTAAAGGAAAAGATAGATAATTAAAACCTGCAACTGATACATAGGGGGCTTCCCTGATAGCTCAGTTGGTAAAGAAACCACCTGCAATGTAGGAGACCCTGATTTGATTCCTGGGTCAGGAAGATCTGATGGAGAAGGGAGGGGCTACCCACTCCAGTATTCCTCATCTTCCCTTGTGGCTCAGCTGGTAAAGAATCCGCCTGCAATGAGGGAGACCTGGATTTGATCCCTGGGTTGGGAAGATACCCTGGATAAGGGAAAGGCTACCCACTCCAGTGTTTCTGGCATGAAGAATTCCATTGTATAGTCCATGGGGTCGCAAGAGTTGAGCGAACTTCACTTCACAGTGACACATAATAAATGCTGCAATGGTGGTATGCACAGGGTAATTTTGAATCACAAAAGTGTCCTTGATCCAGACCATCTGAGCTAAATCCTGACATATGAGTGCAATGGACTGACTTGATATTTGTGTTCTCCCCAAATTCATATGTTAAGATCTTAATACCTGGTGGTATAATATTGAAAGTGGAGCCTTTCTGAGCTAACGAGTTGTGAGGGTGGAGCCCTCCTGAATGGGATTAGTGTCTTCATTAAGAGACTCCCCAGAGAGCTCTCTCACCCTCTTTCTGCCATGAGAGTATACAGTAAACGTTAGTCCATAATCCAGAAGAGGGATCTTGCTGGAGCCCAATCGTGCTTTCACCCTGATGTTATATCACCAGCCTCCAAAACTATGAGAGAGAAAATCTGTTGTTTACAAGTCACCTAGTCCATGGCACTTTGTTATTGTAGCCCAAACTGACTAAAAGAACAAGTAATGGGTTAAAATTAACTCTCAGGAATTAAAGCACTTGATAGATTTTATCTTAGGAAATCTTATTAATAAATCAGTGATGTCATATAAGGAGTAGAATTTCAGGAATTAGATTATCCAACGACAATTTAATAACATATCACTATTATCTCAGCATCAGTTTACTGTCAAAATAATACCATATTGTGTCTTTGCCCTATTACAGACTTTCAGTTAAAAAAAAAAATCCATCTACATTTGTATGCAAGCATCTCTATCAACTTTATAATAAAACAATTTTTGTTTATTTTATTCCATTAGAGATACACAAAAGAGCTCCTTTTGTAGTCTAAGAATGTAATAAGCTAAACTAAACTTGCTGCTGTATTAATTTTCTAAATTTTACTTTGAAGGCAAAACCCAGAATGTGGCTTCTTGTCTCCAAAGTGCTCAAAGTCCAATTAACCTCTCTTCTCTCACCTCATAAACATATATCTCTCTGTGTTATTTTCAAAATAGCTTCAGAATCACAGTGTATATCATCAGCCTATTACAAGCTACCTACAGCACACAACATGTAAGAATATTGCAAGCCTATCTTCCATGCTATTATTGTCATATCTATTGTTAGTCACTTAGCCGTGTCCGACTCTTTGCAATCCCATGGACTGTAGCCTGTCAGGTTCCTCTGTCCATGGCATTCAACAGGGAAGAATACTGGAGTGGGTTGCCATTCCCTTCTCCAGAGGATCTTCCCAACCCAGGGATCAAGCCCAGGTCTCCTATATTGCAGGCAAAGTCTTTACCATCTGTGCCACCAGGGAAGTGTCATATTATCACATGTACATAAATTATACACCACACAGCATTGCATTAATATTTCCTTATACATTATATTTATCAAACTACTTACTTGTTCTCATAACTTCAAGACTTTCCTGTAGATCAAGTGGTATCTCTCTTTATCCTGAAAGGAATTATTCCCATTCCTTCCTCCTTCATTGTCTCTGATGAGAAATTAGCATCATCTACATTGCTATCTCCTTGTATGTAATGTGTTGCTATTAAGTACATCAGGTCAGTTTTTATTTCTGTTATTAGAATTTCGGTACTAGAATTATGACCTTGTTTTTTAATTGTATTTTTCTTCTGAAAATTCTATTTATATGTATGAATTATGCATATGATTTTAAATTCCTTGAATATATTTATAATAATGGCTACCTGGGTGATTTCTACTGACTTTTTTTTTTTCTAAAATATGTCACTTTTTATTTTCCCTTGCATGTATGAGAACTGAACATTAGGAGTGGTATCTGTAAGGAATCTGTATTCTGTTACTGTACCCCTGGAGAAGGGAATGGCTACCCACTCCAGTACTCTTGCCTAAAGAATTCCATGGACGGAGGAGCCTGTTGGGTACAGTCCATGGGGTCACAAAGAGTTGGACACTACTGACTGACTAACACTCTCAGTTTCATGTTAGCATACAGTGAAATTTTATTTTCTCAGGTAGTTAACTTGGCTGGACCCATACTCCAATCGCTGTCTTTTTTAAATTAGACTAAAATGTCTACACTTTTTATTCAGCTTCTAGTTGCTACATTTTGCTAATCTTTGAGGTTCCCTCAAGCATTTATAGATTAGCAGGCAACCACATAAGTGTGAATTTTGAAAGCAGATTTGGGGGCTGGTCTCCTTAGTGACTTGTTCTGAGGCCCACTCACAGAATAAAACTCTCTGGTTTTCCCTCCTAGCTTTCTCCTCCTCTTTTGATTGTTAACTCAGTCCTCTGCCCTCAAACCAGTAAGCCTGTGGTTTCTGCCCTCAAAGCTACACTTGATAAGGGAGATTCTTTCAAAAGTGATGAACAAGATATTTACCTGCGGCATTTCATCTGTAAATGGTAGATGCCCCTCCAGTTTCTGCCTGCATTCTGTTGTTTTCCAGTAGTTTCAAAGTTCAAATAGGTTTGCTTTTATTTATTTTTATTTTTTTATTTTTTTTAATTTTATTTTATTTTAAACTTTACATAATTGTTTTAGTTTTGCCAAATATCAAAATGAATCCGCCACAGGCATACATGTGTTCCCCATCCTGAACCCTCCTCCCTCCTCCCTCCCCACACCATCCCTCTGGGTCGTCCCAGTGCACCAGCCCCAAGCATCCAGTATCGCGCATCGAACCTGGACTGGCAACTCGTTTCTTACATGATATTCTACATGTTTCAATGTCACTCTCCCAAATCTTCCCACCCTCTCCCTCTCCCACAGAGTCCATAATACTGTTCTATACATCAGTGTCTCTTTTGCTGTCTCGTACACCAGGTTATTGTTATCATCTTTCTAAATTCCATATATATGCGTTAGTATACTGTATTTCTGTTTTTCCTTCTGGCTTACTTCACTCTGTATAATAGGCTCCAGTTTCATCCACCTCATTAGAACTGATTCAAATGTATTCTTTTTAATGGCTGAGTAATACTCCATTGTGTATATGTACCACAGCTTGCTTATCCATTCATCTGCTGATGGACATCTAGGTTGCTTCCATGTCCTGGCTATTATAAACAGTGCTGCGATGAACATTGGGGTACACGTGTCTCTTTCCCTTCTGGTTTCCTCAGTGTGTATGCTGCTTTTATAATTTTATTTCCTCTTGTGAGAATATTAATACTAACAAGCTATCCTGCCATTACCCCAGAGACTCTTTTTATAAATTGTATATTTTTCACATAATTAAATCTTGAACAATGTGAATTTATTAATGATGAGCCTCTGTTTATATAATCAGTTAATATTTACCTAATCTTATGTTTTTGTTGTTTGCCAATGCCTTTATGGGTGCTATTATCATCTTTTACTTAGTGTTTCAGATTAGTAGCAATTTGATGTAATTACCAATATAGCTGTTTGGTCTCTTTACTGTGATTATGAGTGAAACTAATATTTTAAGTAATCTTAGCAGTAAACTTTGTATGTGTACCTTTTGTGCATGTGTAAATTTTTACCTAGGCCAAGATTTCTATGTTCATTTCTCTTCATAGATTAGTATACAGTAAAGAAACACATAGTTACCCCCACTTCCTCCCTAGAGCTGGCATCCATCACGTCAGAAATAAACTCACCCCTACCCTGCTGACTTCCAGTTTGGGTTAGCTATTTACATTTCCATCACATAAAGGTTTCCTCAGGTGAGCATAACAGTGAATCCTCATTCCCAAACCCTGTTCAAAGAAAACACTGATCTGATATCTGTTTCTATAGTGTTGAGTTTTCTAGGAACCACATTTAAATAAAACCGTACAATATGTAATCTTGTGTCTAGATTCTTTCACTTATTTTGACAGTCATCCATGCCATTCGATGGGTCAGTCAGTCAGTTCAGTCACTCAGTCCTGTCTGACTCTTTGCGACCCCATGGACGGCAGCACGCTCGGTTCTCTGTCCATTATCTGGGTCCCTGTCCAAATCCCGGGCCTTACTCAAACTCATTTCCATTGAGTCGGTGATGCCATCTAATCATCTTATCCTCTATCATGCCCTTCTCCTCCTGTCTTCAATCTTTCCCATTGTCAGGGTCTTTTCCAATAAGTCAGTTCTTCACATCAGATGGCAAAGGTACTGGAGTTTCAGCTTCAGCATCAGTCCTTCCAATGAATATTCAGGACAGATTTCCATTAGGATTAATGGGCTAGATCTCCTTGCAGTCCAAGCAACTCAAGAGTCTTCTCCAACACCACAGTTAAAAAGTATCAGTTCTTCAGTGCTCAATTTTCTTCACAATCCAGCTCTCACATCCATACATGACTACTGGAAAAACCATACTTTAGACTAAACAGACTTTTGTTGGCAAAGTAATGTCATTGCTTTTTAACATGCTGTCTAGATTGGTCATAGATTGTCTTCCAAGGAGCAAGCTTCTTTTAATTTCATGGCTGTAGTCACCATCTGCAGTGATTTTGGAGCCCAAAATAATAAAGTCTGTCACTGTTTCCATTGTGTCCCCATTTATTTGCCATGAAGTGATGGGACCAGATGCCATGATCTTAGTTTTCTGAATGTTGAGTTTTAAGCCAATTTTTTCACTCTCCTCTTTCACTTTCATCAAAAGGCTCTTTAGTTCTTCTTCACTTTCTGCCATAATGGTGGTGTCATCTGCATATCTGAGGTTATTGATATTTCTCCCAGCAATCTTGATTCCAGCTTGTGCTTCATCCAGTCCAGGGTTTTGCATGATGTACTCTGCATAAAAGTTAAATAAGCAGGGTGACCATATACAGCCTTGATGGACTCCTTTTCCTATTTGGAACCAGTCTGTTGTTCCATATCCAGTTCTAACTGTTTCTTCTTGACCTGCATACAGATTTCTCAGGAGGCAAGTCAGGTGGTCTGGTATTCCCATCTCTTGAAGAATTTTCCACAGTTTGTTGTGATCCACACAGTCAAAGGCTTTGGCATATCAATAAAGCAGAAGTAGATATTTTTCTGGAATACTCTTGCTATTTTGGTGATCCAATAGATTTTGGCAATTTGATCTCTGGTTCTTCTGCCTTTTCTAAATCCAGCTTGAACTCATGGAAGTTCATGGTTCAGGTACTGTTGAAGCCTGGCTTGGAGAATTTTGAGCATTACCTTGCTCGCGTGTGAGATGAGTGTATTGTGCAGTCATTTGAACCGTCTTTGGCATTGCCTTTTTTGGGGGATTGGAGTGAAAACTTACCTTTTCCAGTCCTGTGTCCACTGCTGAGTTTTCCAAATTTGCTGGCATATTGTGTGCAGCACTTTTACAGCATCATCTTTTCAGATTTGAAATAGCTCAACTGGAATTCTTTCACCTCCACTAGCTTTATTTCAGCTTCCTAAAGACCACTTGACTTCGCATTCCAGGATGTCTGGCTCTAGGTGAGTGATCAAACCATCGTGTTTATCTGGGTCATGAAGATCTTTTTTGTATAGTTCTTCTATATATTGTTGCCACCTCTTCTTAATATCTTCTGCTTCTGTTAGGTCTTTACCATTTTTGTCCTTTATTGTGCCTTATCTTTGTATGAAGTATTATCTCTAATTTTCTTGAAGAGATCTCTAGCCTTTCCCATTCTACTGTTTTGCTCTATTTCTTTGCATGGATTATTGAGGAAGACTTTCTTATCTCTCCTTGCTATTCTTTGCAATTCTGCAGTAAAATGGGTATATTTTTCCTTTTCTCCCTTGCCTTTAGCTTCCCTTCTTTTCATAGCTATTTTTAAGGCCTCCACAGACATCCATTTTGCCTTTTTTCATTTCTTTTTCTTGGGAATGGTCTTGCTCACTGCCTCCTGTACGATGTCATGAACCTCTGTCTATAGTTTTTCAGGCACTCTGTCTATGAGATCTAATCCCTTGAATCTATTTCTCATTTCCACTGAATAATCCTAAGGGATTTGATTTAGGTTATACCTGAATGGTCTAGTGGTTTTCCCTACATTCTTCAATTTAAGCCTGAATTTGACAATAAGGAGTTCATGATCTGAGCCACAGTTAGCTCCTGGTCTCATTTTTGCTGGCTGTAAAGAGCTTCTCCCTCTTTGGCTGCAAAAAAATATAATCAGTCTGATTTCAGTATTGACCATCTGGTGTTGTTCATGTGTAGAGTCTTCTCTTGTGTTGTTGGAAAAGGGTGTTTGCTATGACCAGTTCATCCTCCTGGCAAAACTCTGTAAGCCTTTGACCTGCTTTGTTTTGTATTTCAAGGCTAAATTTGCCTGTTAATCCAGGTATTTCTTAACTTCCTACTTTTGCATTCCAGTCCCCTATAATGAAAAGGACATCATTTGGGGATGTTAATTCTAGGAGGTCTTGTAGGTCTTCATAGAGTTATTCAACTTCAGCTTCTTCAGCATTACTGGTTGGGGCATAGACTTGGATTACCATGATATTGAATGCTTTGCCTTGGAAATGAACAGAGATCATTCTGTAATTTTTGAGATTGCATCCAAGTACTGCATTTCAGACTCTTTTGCTGTCTATGATGGCTACTCCATTTCTTCTAAGAGATTCTTGCCTGCAGTAGTAGATATAATGGTCATCTGAGTTAAATGCACCCATGCCAGTCCATTTTTTGTTCACTGACTCTTAAAATGTTGATGTTTACTCTTGCCATATGCTGTTTGACCACTTCTAATTTACCTAGATTCATGGACCTAACATTCCAGGTTCCTATGCAATACTGCTCTTTACAGCATCAGTCTTTGTGTCAGTAGTTCATCCTTTTTATTGCTTGGTAATATTCCATAATGTGGAAAAACTACTTTCATGGTTGATGGCTATTTGGCTATTTCCAACTCTTTTTTTTTTTTTTTTGGTCTGTTTCTAGTATAATTGTTCATGTTTTTAAATGTTGTATAAGCAGGGTGATAAAAAGATGACAGGGCTATCTTTAATGTATGATACAATATCTTCCTTTCCATCCTCAAATTACAAGGATTTGTTTGTGAGTTTAATGTTTTTCTACTTAATCCCCAGTAATGATACTAACTCTTAAGAGATATAATAGCATAATTATATTAAATTTCTGTAAGAAAGCAATTATTTCCCCACCAAGAAAAAGAATTATAAATTTGCTTGTTTGTATGTTGTTTTAATATTTCAACCTTTTAAACTCTGTGACAAGAGGAAACTACTGTGCCACTGTTTCTTTCGAATCTTTAACTTAGGTTTCCTCTAAAGATTGCAAAAACTCTTAGTTTTCCCTAAAAGTATGTAGTTCACAGCCTGTTCTAAGTTTTTTTTAAATAACACAAAGAATATGATATTCAGATAATTAATTACCGTCATCGACAGATTATTTCTGAAAGGTCTAACTCACATTACTGACCGTTAACTTGGTAGTACATACCTTCTTTCATCTGTCAAGCAGTGATTTGCTTATAAAAGGTGCATCAAAGTGGGAGTCAGCAGCTCTATCTAGGATAACTTCTCGTCTAATTTCCCAGCTTTGGAGGAGGAACTCTGGATGCCACTTTTTATCTCATTTTCATATTTTCTGACTCAAAAAGCTAAAGATAATTAATATTTGAACAGCATTGCCCAGATGGAAGTCACTATAAAGAACACAAGCAGAACTATTACTTTATGTTGATTATCAAAATTTAAGTCACATAGTAATTAAATGACATATAAATTGAAAGAAAATAGAGCCTCAATTTTTTTAATGAAAAATTCACACCCACTGATAATGATTTTGTGGGTTTCGTCTATGTTTTAATTTTAAAATAGTCTCTGAAATCACCATAACTTTCAGTAATATATAAGACTTACAATTTGTGTACATCTTTTATCTATTAAAGTTTCATTTCTTGGAATAGCCAAAACTCTAGTCAATTAAACTAATTCATTCCAAGACTCAAATATGTATCAAAACAAAACTACATAAAATATTTTACATCTATTATATAAATTATATAATTATAATATGTAGTACATATACATATATAGTACATATATAAGAGAGGGGACTGCAGGTGGGATTTTGTAAATGAAACATATATCCTACTTTCAATATTATGTAAAATTGTCTCTAGAAGCAGGATGTTATTTGAGTGTGAAAGGTTAGTAAAGCCCAATAATTTGTGTTTTCTTTCAACACACCTGATCCTATTTAATGTAGAGACATGACCATAATTTTTTTTTATGGTTCTAAAAAGAGGTCACCAGTATTTATATTTAAAAGTCAATGTAAGTAACATGTCTTTGTAGTCATTCAACAGAAAAACTAAAACATTTCCAAATACAATCTTTCTATTATAGCACTGAAAACAAAATGAAATACCATTTACACTCACATGCAATAGCATAGTTTCTTTTTCTTGAAATTCTTCTCTGCAGAAACTGTTCAGACCACACAAATCATCCTGAGTATCTTATTTGTCCCATTCTGCTTGGTTTTTGCAGTTATTCTGCTCTGGAAAATAATTTTTAATAATTTTCAATTTCCAGTGTTTTTGACTCTTAAATAAAATGTAAGTAAAGGTAAGGTATTAGTTAGCTTTAGTGAGGATGATAAGGACTTGAAATATAATTTGCTCCTTTTTCTTACACTGAGAGATAATTGATTCGTTTGAGAAAATTTGAGAGAAATACATTATTCTGGCAATAGGTAGAATTAAAGATGCAGAAACATTTTTTCCCTCATTTTACTTCACCCCACACCTTGGTCTAAGCTCTTGCAGCACCACAGATCATTCCACCCCATATCACAACCCCCTGCTTTTTTTTTTTTTCAGTAACTGTGAAAGAACAGGAGAAGTAACGTCTTCCAAATACTAAGACCTATGCTGTACAAAGTGATCCAGGGACAAAAATATGGAGGTTATACAAAGATATTATAATGGTGATAAAAAATTTAAAAAACGAAAAGGGGGGAATGTAAACTATAATGTAGACTTATTTGAAAAGTCTAAATTTATACTAGCAAATTAGATTCCAAAGGACTTTAACATAATAATGAACAATGACCTAATACCGCCTAATCCAAGAATGCAAGTGCGATTCAAAATTTAGGGAATCTCTAATATAATAATCACATATGTAGGTCAAGAAAGACTATAAATCATATTAATTCTTACCTCTCTCTGTCCTGTGAGGTTTACCAAATCTTTTTTTTTCTTGGAATTCCTCCCCCCCGCCCCGCAATTTTTGGCTAATAAGGCTGTTAGAACAATGAAATTCAACAACTTTTCACTCAGTTCTCCCCAGTCACAGTCTCTAGTGGGTAATTTATATCTCAATGATCTTCAAACTAGTTGCCTCTCAGTTTAATGGGCCCCAAGCTTTTCCATGCAGGATTAATTACATAGGGTACTTCCACAGATAAAACAGTATGTATTTCTGGGTTGTTTCATTAAACATTTGTTCTTTCTTTATTCAGTATCAGTAGTGGGTGAAAAAAACTGGAAATAAATACATATTTTAAACACTAAAGGCATTGTGCTTTTATGTGCACTATGGACATACAGCTAAATAAAGCTACTTATTTTTCATTTATTTACTCACATTTACTTATTTACATGCTCAACAAACGTTTTCAGTTTGTTGAGTTCCCAACACTGTGATAGGTTCTAGGAGTGAAATTTCTTTCTAGGAATGAAGAATATTTTAAAATCTATACTTTTGAACATAGGAATATGGATTTAATTTTTAACAGCTCAAATTAGGAAAAAACCACAAGACATTTTTGATTCATTGATAGAGCAATAGAATATGGGGTGTCATATTTTAGCCAAGTGTTTGGCTGATAACCTTGTAAGAGGACCACATAAACACAATATGGATATATTGTACTACAGTAAAGCAATAGAGAATTTGCCTGGTTAGTCTTTGTATTGATCATGTTTCCATCAAAAAATAGTTGACTCAAACTTAAATTACATTAATTCATGGAGGAATTAATAAAGGGAATAATTTTAAAGATATAAAGAGGAAAACACAAGCTATCCTATAGCCCCTTCTCAGGCTAGGGACAGTATAGTTGCTACTAAGCCCTAGATTCAGGAGATACAGAAAAGGGAATCTTAGAATGGTCTTGGAGAAAGGACTACAGAGAGAGGCAGCCATCCTAAGACAACCTAACAGGGAAGCACTCTGGAGAAAAAAATGCCCATATTTCATTTTTCCTGTTATTTCCCACCAACCTCTTACTGGGCTCCTCACTAGCCAGTCACTAAAGATTAGTTCTCCTAAAGCAGGAGAAGAGGGAGTAGTTATGGAGGGAAGAAAAAGGAGGGGGAAGATTTCTACCAAGGTCTTCTAAAATATGATATAAATTTGTAAAAATTAAAACTAATTAATACTATAATTATATTATCACAGTCATGAGTTATAGCATACAGTTGAAAACTCATAGGACTTTTATATTATAATAAACTAGTAACTCCCTAACCAGAACTTCTGTGGCGTTCTACTGTAATTGGAGTATTCTGTTCCCTCACGTCTCTCCTCCCAGTCAACAGTGGGAGGTACCTCACTACAGAGTCCACATCTCTGTCAGCAAACAATTACCTTGATAGCTCTAAGAATTCCACTGACTGAATAATTTCCCCAGACTTCTTTGCTTCTACCTTTCTTTGAGATGGGAATACTTCTTACCTACCACCAGAATCAGCAGTCATGCACACAAGCTAGAAATCTTATTTATGAAAACAACTGACAGAATAGTTGCCCCAGAGAAGCAGCTCCCTGTCTGCTGCTAATACTACAGAAAGTAGACACCTAGGCTGTCTCTGCAATGTGCCTAGGACTAAGAGACCCGTTCTATTTGTTGTCATTAGCATAACTGTAGATCCTGCCCAGGTTGGAATGATTCTTCAAAGTGCTGAGAAGATAATCACCCACAACTTGTGATCTCCAGCCAAGAAGTATTCCCCACAAAAATGGTTTAGGTTCATACCACAGCTCACCGTGGCTACAGTCCTACTCCAGTTTCAGTGCCTTCTAGGTAGAGATCCACTAAAATGGATTTTCAAATGTATTAACACTAAGCTCATTAATTGATATCGTTGAATTCCTCTACCATTTCATAATTTATGTTTCTTAGACTTCTCTTTTGAAAATAATAATATCTACTTTATTTGAACAATTTAGAGACCTGCCAACTGTAACTTGAAGCAAAGAATCAAAGATCCTTTCATTTTCTCCTTATTCATGGATTTACTTACAAAAGAGTTAAGCATTACACTTTTGCTTTATACCAAGCACTAAGATGGGTATCAAAGTGAGTAAATATATCCCCTCCCCTCAAGATCTTAGAATACTGAGAAAGGAAGACTTAGAAAGAAATAGGTAAAAATCTCTAGTAGAGGTTTACCTCACTTATTGTTAACATGCTAGTGTTATTCCTGGCATGTGGTGGTATTCCTGGTCTGCCTGGCGAGAAGTGATGGAGAAGAAATACTGTCAATGGAGTTTCCTTTTGAAAATTATGGGTTATCTTGAAAAATAAATTATCCTTAAAGATAACATAAAAACAATCAGAGATGGAAAGGGAAAAATTAGAACTTAGTGGACTTCTTAGGAAGGACAGTAGATCATGAATGATCCCATATATCATTAATACTGAATATTTTAGAGAATTCCCTGGCAGTCCAGTGGTTAGGACTCCATGCCTTCACTGCCGAGGGCACAGGTTAAATTACTGGTCAAGGAGCTAAGATTCCACAGGCTGCAAGGTGGGGCCAAAAAGAAAAAGAAAAAGAAAACTTTTAAATTATATTGACTGTTTACAAGTTGTTGTTCAGTCACTAAGTTGTGTCCAACTCTGTGACCCCATGGACTGCAGCATGCCAGGCTTCCCCGTGCTATACCATCTCCCAGAGTTTGCTCAAACTCATGTGCATTGAGTCAGTGATGTTATCTAACCACCTTATCCTCTGCTGCCTTCTTCTTCTTTTGCCTTCAGTCTTTCCCAGCATCAGGGTCTTTTCCAGTGAGTTGGCTCTTCGCATCAGGTAGCCAAAGTATTGGAGCTTCAGTTCAGCATCAAGCCTTTCAATGAATATTAAGGTTGATTTCCTTTAGGATTGATTGATTTGATCTCCTTGTAGTCCAAGGGACTCTCAAGAGTCTTCTCCAGCCCCACAATTCAAAAGCATTAATTTGGTATTCAGCCTTCTTTACGGTCTACTTCTCACAACATTTTTTTTTTTTTTTACCAGTATACATCTTTAAAGGTAGTCTATAGTGAAATAAAATCACATTTTATGATAGAAATAGCTTTCTTGCATCTTTACTAAATTGAACAACTGTGATAATTTCAGTAAATTTATATTCAAAGTTGAAAAATTCTAATATGTCTCTATAATTCAACTAATCTAATATTTAGCGTTTAAATTAGTATTTGTTATGGAGTGCAATGTTGTAAATTTATTAATGAAAATAATGGTAACATTATAAAATATTGAAGGTAGCAAGATATATTATCAAACCATTCCAAATGGGTAAAATAGTAATTTTATGTGCTGCAAATGGGAAAATGCTAATAAGAACAGTTGAATTTCCATGAGCCAAATCATTAATAAAACTCTGCAAACAAGATTTCACTATTAAAAAATAATAATAATAAAATAAAAAAGATTCCACTATATTGTTTTAATGATGCTGATTATCTTTAGATTTGTAGTTACTCCCTAATGATAATGCTATGTATGACATCTTTAAATAAGAATTATAAAACTACTAATTATTACTAACACATAATGAATGGCATGCCAGGCCCATGTTTGAGCTGGACCATAAAGAAGGCTGAGCACCAAAGAATTGATACTTTTGA
The DNA here is from genome assembly GCF_003369695.1 of Bos indicus x Bos taurus. Lineage (NCBI taxonomy): Eukaryota > Metazoa > Chordata > Mammalia > Artiodactyla > Bovidae > Bos > Bos indicus x Bos taurus. The sequence goes on from NW_020868206.1 coordinate 15,670, forward strand.
ATTATGATGCTGGAGAAGACTCTTGAGAGTCCCTTGGACAGCAAAAAGATCAAACCAGTCAGTCCTAAAGGAAATCAACCCTGAATATTCATCGGAAAGACTGATGCTGAAGTTCCAATACTTTGGCCACCTGATGTTAAGAGTAGACTCACTGGAAACACCCTGATGCTGGGAAAGATTGCGGGCAGGAGGAAAGGGGGGCAACAGTGGATGAAGTGATTGGATGGCAATATCAATTCAATGGACCTGAGTTTTGAGCAAACTCTGGGAGATAGTATAGGACAGAGAAGCCTGGCACAGTCCATGGAGTTTCAAAGAGTCATACATGACTGAGCAACCGAACAACAATAACAAATGTCAGGCCCAGAACTAAATATTATAAATGTTCATAATTTAATTCTCACAATAACTGTATAAGATAAACACTATTATTAACTGCATTTCAAAGGAAAAACAATCTGAGACTTATACTTTGGGCAATTTACTTAGACTGTCTAATACTTTAGTTTTTACTTGTTAGAGCCCTGATACAAAGCCATGTATTTCTGCTTTCTAAGGCCAAGATGAGGAAAAATCTTGGGATATGCTCACTTTTCCTTTATCTATGATGACCTATTTTGTGTTTGGTAAAATACAGTAAGCTGCTCAATTAGAGAAAAAAAATTAAAAGCTAATACTAATGGGAAATAATTTCTTCTTCCCCCTTAATGAATCAATTTTTACTCTGCAGCTTGAAAGTTAATCAGGTTTATCATGGTATGCCTAACTATGGGCTGTTATTAACAATCGTAAAATTATCAGGACACAGCCCTAGACTTGATAACCTGGCATGAACAAACTTCCAAAGGTTGATTTTTATGGTGCATATATTAGTATTCCCATTCATTTGTTCTTAGTTGGTTTATTGCTAATTCTAACAAAGGAAAAAAAAATCTTAAAGCTACTTTTTTTTTCTTAAAACCATATAGCCTTTGGTCATTTTACATTAGCATGATGGACATATTAATATCTATGATAATTTATTTATATAAAGTTTACATTCCATAAACATTGTTTGGATTAAAAGCAATTTTTATCACCAATTGAAGATATTATTTAATAGGAAGAAGAATTAATTACCTGTTTTGACTTACTTTTTAGAATCAAAGTAAACCTTTCCTATCACCAGACATAAAAAGTTGCTTCCCTAACATAGCTAATTATTTCATAGAAACAAATTCAATACCTCTCACAAGCAAAAAGAAAGTTTCTTTTAAAACAAAACCAAAAACAAAACATACAGATAATCCTAAGAATATAAAAATGATATACATGTGGGGGTGGGGAAGAAAAACCACTAAATTTTTCCTACTGATATTTGCTACAGAGATAGGCTGTAGAGATATATTTTTCTTTCCATAAAGACTAATGAAAGTATTTCCTCTGAAGAAATCTTGTAGAAAGAATATTTCTCTGCCACAGCAGTTAGAATTATTTATTTATTTTAATTGGAGGCCAATTACTTTACAATATTGTGTGGTTTTTGCCATACATTGACATGAATCAGCCATGGGTTTACACATGTTCCCCATCCCGAACCCCCCTCCCACCTCCCTCCCCATCCCATCCCTCTGGGTCATCCCAGTGCACCAGCCCTGAGCACCCTGTCTCATGCATCGAACCTGGACTGACAATGTTTCACATATGATAATATATATGTTTCAATGCTATTCACAGATCATCCCCACCCTCACCTTCTCCCACAGAGTCCAAAAGACTGTTCTATACATCTGTTTCTCTTTTGCTGTCTCACATATAGGGTTATCATTACCATCTTTCTAAATCCCCATAGTTAGTATACTGTATTGGTGTTTTTCTTTCTGGCTTACTTCACTCTGTATAAAAGGCTCCAGTTTCATCCACCTCATTATTTTTTAAAAGTGAATTTTTCTGCTACCAGTAGCCTGTTAAAAGGTCATTATAATTAGTGACTGAACAACACATAATGCTCATATTTTGCTTATTGTCTATAAATGCCCTAGATGTACAATATAACAGCATGAATAAAGTGGTACTTTGGGCAAATTATTTTAATGCTTACCATATGGCTGATGCCTTCATCGACTCAATAGATATGAGTATGAGCAAACTCTGGGAGATAGTGAATGACAGGGTTATGCTAAAATCCATGGAGTCTCAAAGAGTCAGACATGACTGAGCGACTGAACAACAACAATATGTGTAATGGGACATATATACTTTACATGAGAACTATGGATAACAGCAGATTTCAGAAAACAGAATCAGAAGAATAAACGTTAAGACTGGGAATAAAAGCTAAAGGCCAGCATGGAACATGGTTTCCCCTTTTCATCTATCCCATATCTTACAGGATAGCACTCAACTGTAATCCCACCCAGTACCTTCAACTCTCTTGCTGCATACACTCTACAGAAAATCAATGAACACTCCAGCCACTGTCCTGCTTTATTTTAAAATTCTTGTCATTGCTGTATTCATATAAATGCTTTAATACAGTACCTCTTCACATCCATGACATTTAACTTTCCTAAATCCCATGAGATGTCTTAAAATTCTATGTTTGCTTGACTGTCTACTAATTTCCAACCGCCATTTTCCCTGAGTGATACTCTTCAAATTTCCAATGCTTTCTTCAAATTACTTCTCCAATTCCTTGTATGTTTCAGCAGTCCCTACAGTCTAACTTAACTTGCAATTGAGTGTATCCAATAAGGTGCCCTATTCTCTTGCCAACAAACCTACTTGTATAATTGTATCTTTACATATGCCCCCTCATTTCATGATTTTCTGCCAAGACCTGTGAATAACAATAGCTGCATCCCTTTCTGGGCTTGAACATCCATACTTTTCATTTACTACTGCTAGGATGCTTTGGTGTCTTCTTACAGAAAACAGCCCCATGAGAGGTAAGAAATGATCCACAGTTCTGCCCATCAACACATAGCAAAGCAAACAAGCACAAACAGAGCATCAGGAATCCTAATACCTTCTCCCTACTTACAACTCCCTCCAGTAACAGAGATTTTAGTGTCCCTTGAAAATGTCTATCACTTCTCCCGTTTTTTCCAGGAACTAAAGTGAGGGAAGCAGTGACTCTAATATCACAAATGGCATGAGCCAAATAGGCTCAGATATAAAGTATTTTGTTTTTTTTTTTTTTGTTGTTTGTTTTTTTCCCCATCAACATTTAAATTGCATTTCAACCCATGGCCCTAAGGCAGGGACAAGTGAGTATCCCTGAAACTATGAATCTTGTAATGGATTCTGAACAACAGGAATGAATTCTGAACACCCTCCAGGGCAAATAGGGGTCTAATATGAGAGAAAGGAATGAGATTGGTCCATGGGCAATAAAGCATAGAGCCACTATCATCTAGTGGAAAAATCAGGATTAAAGACAATAAATTGCTACTGAAGAATCTGAAAGTTCTGGGAAGTGAGGCAGAAATTAGAAATTAAGAAATAGGGAGGAGAAAACCACATGCATGAAGCGGGTGTTAAAAGGTATTGAAGTTAAGGTAACAGAAGAGGCCTGGGAAGATTTCTTGTGGTGCTGGTTCGAAACACAGGTGATTTTTCAAAGGGCCTATGACTTCACACTTGCAGCAAGAGAGATCGACTGATCTATTTGAAAGTGACCAACTTAATTTCTGCCTTTCGTTTACTTTTAAAATCCTTGAAAATGACTTAAATGTGTCAGGCTTTTCATTATGTTAATATCCTTTGTAATATAAAGAGAAATTGAGAGATGGTCAATTTTAATCTATAACTAACCTCTCATTGATACCACAGGGCTCATCGGTAATCCAAAGGTATATTCCTTTCAGATCCATACAGTTTATTATTGCAGGTATTGGCCAGCATTCTTGGTATATACTCTTGAGTCCAACCTACTGAGTTGGACTATGTGAGTTATGGGATAGCTTTTTCTTTCTAATCTAAGCTCAGTATTTTTTATTCCAATAATTATTTACTATCTTGATTTGCTAGGCAATCTTCTATCCTCAGGGTTACAAATAATAAAAAAAAAATAGGCATGAGTTCTGATTTCATTAAGCTCACACAGAAGTAGGAAAGAGACAAGAGTTACTTGCATAGCTACATTAACTAATCTATATGTAACAGTATGGCCAGAATGAAATAAATTAATCCAGTTGAGGAGCAATCTAGTGACAGTTTTTGGTGATGCCCTGAGATCTTAAGTAGGATTAGAAACATCCATATGGTCCTAATCACAATAACTTTAAGTGGAGAGTAGAGACCAGTAGGAGAAATTATCTCCATTTGTAGAAGTAAACTTTATTGTCTCCAATGATAATCAGCACTAGTTCTTATATGAAAGGCTTACTACACAGATTTAAACCATTTCTCATAGCTCTGATGCCTTCTAACACCTTTCCTCCTTGAGAGACTTCATCAGCTGTAACTTTATGGACAGCTCTGTCCTTTTAACTGCCTATTGGATGATTTCAGTTTATTTTTCTTTCCTTCTTCTGGATTTTGTGGCCCTAAATTTATTATTAAAACTACAAAGGTCTCAGCATTAAGGGTTGGTGACCTCCCAGGAGAGTACATAGGAATTTATAACCCTCTGAAATAATGATCCAAATAAATTCACCTGGGGAAAAAAAATTTACTTTAAAAAAACAAAACAAAAAAAACCCAACTAAAATTTGAGTGGTCTGTCCCCAGATAACTGGAACTTCTAAATAAGTCAGTAGGCATTCCTCATGGATTCTGCAATGCTTCTGCACATTTTTTTTATTCTTTTGAAAGCAGTCATTTCTCAATTCTGTCATCTTTTGTGGTACGAGATGGCTTATTTCACAGATAAATTGTTATTATAACTCACAGTGGAATCCAAAATAATCCAAAGCACAGTAGTAGAACAATCCCCTGGAGAACATGGAGCCAGATAAATCACATTTTTGTAGCATTTCTCACCTCACCATGGAAACATTCTATCCAGGTGAAATAAGGATAAATACCAAAGACATTCATAATTTCATAACAGTACAATATGATAACTAGGAAATATGTGTAGAAGGGAAAAAACTGGATGCTTTAGGTTGACTATGGGTGTCCTTAAGGAAATCAAATTACAAAAAATAGATTTTCTTCTGGGTTAGTTATATCATAACCTTGTTATAATGTATTACATCACATATATTCAACATTACTTGTTTTAAATAAACAGTCAAGGCACAAGCAGAGAAAAATGATACCGATGAAGCACATTCTCCCAGGTGGTAACAGAGAATACTAGACAAGGAATATATGACTCATACAAGGTTTCGAAAAGGAAACATTTTCAAAGGGGGCTAAGGGAGATAAAATGTGAAAAGTAACCACTGGCCTTGGCAATTCAATAAGGGGTTCTGAGAATTAAGGCAAACTCTTTTTCTTTCCCATAATCCCTTTAAAGTATCTTAAATCCACTGGCTTTCAAGATCATATACCTGGGTATTCCTTTCCCAGCTAATTGATTCAGCACATTTTGCTTTAAAAAAAAAAAAATCTTCAGGCCTCAGATTCATACTGTACCATGTGTTAACAAGGCAAGGAAAGGAAATGTTTATAAGCAAGCACACATGCACACATAGGAGAGACACAGAGAAAGAGAGGGAGACACAAAGAGAGAATTGGCCAAATTGATAGGCCAGGATCCAGACTTTTTTTACAGTAGCCTTCAGTTCGGTTCAGTTGCTCAGTCGTGTCTGACTCTTTGCGACCCTATGGACTGCAGCACGCCAGGCTTCCCTGTCCATTACCAACTTCTGGGGCTTGCTCAACTCATGTTCATCAAGTCAGTGATGCCATCCAACCAGCTCATCCTCTGTTGACCCTTCTCCTCCTGACTTCAATCTTTTCCAGTATCAGAGTCTTTTCTATTGAATCATTCTCCACATCAGGTAGCCAAAGTATTGGAGCTTCAGCTTCAGCATCAGTCCTTCCAATGAATATTCAGTACTGATTTCCTTTAGGATTGACTGGTTTGATCTTCATGCAACAACAGACTCTCAAAAGTCTTCTCCAACACCACAGTTTAAAAGCATCAACTTTCTCTTTGGTTTCCCCCTAAGACCCAGTTTCCCTCACAGTCAGTCTCTCCCAACAGGAAGCTTCCATTAGCCTTGTATCCTTCTCCATCAGAAGGTAAACAAAATGAAAACCACAATCAAAGAAAACTAACCAAACTGATCATATGGACCACAGCCTTGTCTAACTCAATGAAACTATGCACCATGCTTGTAGGGTCACCCAAGATGGACTGGTCATGGTGGAGAGGGCTGACAAAATGTGGTCCACTAAAAAGGGAATGGCAAACCACTTCAGTATTCCTGCCTGGAGAACCCCAATGAGCAGTACAGTAGCCTTAAACTATATTTTAATTTAAAATCCTTTTTTGATATCCCTTTGAAATTGGAAGGATATAGAAAAACATATAAATAAATATAGGTAAGTATAAATGTGAAGTCAGTTCAGTTCAGTTGCTCAGTCATGTCTGATTCTTTGCAAACCCATGGAGTGCAGCAAGCCAGACCTCCCTGTCCATCACCAACTCCCAAAATTTACTCAAACTCATGTCCACTGAGTTGGTGATGCCATCCAACTATCTCATCGCTGTCATCCCTTCTCTTCCCACTTTTAATCTTTCCCAGTATGAAGATCTTTCCAATGAGTCAGTTCTTCACATGAGGTGGCCAAAGTATTAGACTTTCAGCTTCAGCATCAGTACTTCCAATGAACACCCAGGACTGATTTCCTTTAGGATGGACTGGTTGGATCTCCTTGTTGTCCAAGGGACTCTCAAGAGTCTTCTCCAACACCAGAGTTCAAAGCATCAATTCTTTGGTGCTAAGCTTTCTTTAGAGTCCAACTCTCACATCCATACATGACTGCTGGAAAAACTATAGCTTTGACTAGACAGACCTTTGTTGTCAAAGTAATATCTCTGCTTTTTAATATGCTATCTAGGTTGGTCATAAATTTCTTCCAAGGAGCAAGCATCATTTAATTTTCATGGCTGCAGTCACCATCTGCAGTGATTTTGGAGCCCAGAAAAATAAAGTCTGTCACTGTTTCCATTGTTTCCCCACTATTTGCCATTAAGTGGATGCCATGATCTTAGTTTTCTGAATGTTGAGTTTTAAGCCAACTTTTTCACTCTCCTCTTTCATTTCCATCAAGAGGTTTTTAGTTTTTCTTCTCTTTCTGCCATAAGAGTGTTATCATCTGCATATCTGATGTTATTGCTATTTCTCCCAGCAATCTTGATTCCAGCTTGTGCTTCATCCAGCCCGGCATTTCTCATGATGTACTCTGCATATAAGTTAAATAAGCAGGGTGACAATATACAGCCTTTCCCAATTTGGAACCAGTTTCCTGTTCCATGTCCAGTTCTAACTACTGCTTCCTGAACTGCATACAGATTTCTTAGAAGGCAGGTCAGGTGGTCTGGTATTCACATCTCTTTCAGAATTTTCAAACAGTTTGTTGTATCCACACAGTAAAAGACTTTGGCATAGTCAATAAAGCAGAAGTAGATGCTTTTCTGGAACTCTCTTGCTTTTTCAATAATCCAGTGGATGTTGGCAATTTGATCTATGGTTACCCCTCTGCCTTTTCTAAATCCAGCTTGGCTATCTGGAAGTTCATGGTTCACATACTGTTGAAGCCTGGCTTGGAGAACTGTGATCATTACCCTGCAAGCGTATGAGATGAGTGCAATTGTGCAGTAGTTTGAGCATTCTTTGGCATTGCCTTTCTTTGGGATTGGAATGAAAGCTGACCATTTCTAGTCCTGTGGCCACTGCAGAGTTTTCCAAATTTGCTGGCATATTGAGTGCAGCACTTTAGTATTTTTTGCTTTGAGAAGTCCATGAACAGTATGGAAAGTCAAAAAGATAGTACACTGAAAGATGGACTCCCCAGGTTGGTAGGGGCCCAGTATGCTACTGGAGATCATTGGGCAAACAACTCCAGAAATAATGAAGAGATGGAGCCTAAGTAAAGACAACAAATAATTGTGAATGTGACTGGCGATGGACATAAAGTCTGACGCTGTAAAGAGCAGTGCTGTATAGGAATCTGGAATGTTAGGTTAAGGTTAGGTTAAATGTTAGATTTACCATGAATCAAGGTAAATTGGAAGTGGCCAAACAGGAGATGGCAAGAGTGAACATTGACATTTTAGGAATCAGCGAAACTAAAATGGATTGGAATGGGTGAATTTAACTCAGATGACCATTATATCTATTACTGTGGGCAAGAATCCCTTAGAAGAAATGGAGTAGCCATCATAGTCAACAAAGGGTCCGAAATGCAGTACTTGGATGCAATCTCAAAAACAACAGAATGATTTATGTTCGTTTCCAAGGCAAAACCTTTCAGTATCAGAGTAATCCAAGTCTATGCCCCAACCAGTAATACTGTAAAAGCTGATGTTGAATGGCTCTGCGAAGACCTACAAGACCTTCTAGAACTAACACCCAAAAAAGATGTCCTTTTCATTATAAGGGTTGGAATGCAAAAGTAAGAAGTCAAGAAACACCTGGAATAACAGGCAGATTGGCCTTGGAGTACAGAATGAAGCAGGATAAAGGCTAATAGAGTTTTTGATAAGAGAACACTGTTCATAGCAAACACCCTCTTCCAACAACACAAGAGAAAACTCTACACATGGACATCACCAGATGGTCAATAACTAAATCAGATGGTTTATATTCTTTGCAGCCAAAGATGGAGAAGCTCTATACAGTTAGCAAAAACAAGACAGGAGCTTACTATGGCTCAGATCATAAACTCCTTATTGCCAAATTCAGACTTAAGTTGAAAAAACTTTGGAAAAACCACTCGACCATTCAGGTATCACCTAAATCAAATCCCTTACGAATATACATTGGAAGTGAGAAATAGATTCAAGGGATTAGATCTGATAGACAGAGTGCCTGAAGGACTATGGGATGGAGCTTTGTGACATTGTGTAGGAGACAGGGATCAAGACCATCCCCAAGAAAAAGAAATATAAAAAAGCAAAATGACTGTCTGAGAAGGAATTCCAAGTAGCTGTGAAAAGACGAGAAGGTAAAGGCAAAGGAGAAATGGAAAGATATACCCATCTGACTGCAGAGTTCCAAAGAATAGCAAGGAGAAATATGAAATCCTTCCTCAGTGATCAGTGCTAAGAAATAGAAGAAAACAATAGGATGGGAAAGACTAGAAATTTCTTCAAGAAAAGTAGAGATACCAAGGGAAATTTTCATGCAAAGCTAGGCTCAGTAAAGCACAGAAATGGTATGGACCTAACAGAAGTAGGTTGGATTAGATCCTACCTTAATGCCCTTATTTTAACTGACATTTGTAAAGGCCTTATGTACAAACACAGTCACATTTTGAATTACTGGAGTTATGGTCTCAACTTAAGGATTTAAGGGTACACAGTTAAGCTTATACTGGAGGGGTCGGGGGCGGTGGTTGGAAGAGGATGGCAAAAAGCACTTCATGAATGCACTCAGGAAAGGAAAAGTCCACTTTGAAATCTAGACTAAAAAGTGTCAACACTAAATCATTGTGACCTTTTGATCCAACTCCTAAAAGCATTGGTAAATATATGTTTTGTGAGATAATGCAGAAATATCAAGTAGGAAAAGAAAGAAGTGGCTAACCTAGCCCCCGCAGCAAAATTAGAGAGATATTGAGGAAGACGAAAAATACAACTCTAAAGAAAGAATCAAATTCAACTATTAAATGAATCTGAACAGTATATTAAATGAAATCAGGGTTGTTTTGTGATTTAAAATGGCCATAGGAAAATTCGTTTCTGGAAATTATGGGGCCTTGCTGAGTTTTTCGGAGAAGGCGACAGCACCCTACTCCAGTACTCTTGCCTGGAAACTCCCATGGATGGGAGGGCCTGCTGGGCTGCAGTCCATGGGGTCACAAAAGAGTCGGACGTGACTGAGCGACTTCACTTTCACTTTTCACTTTCATGCATTGGAGAAGGAAATGGCAACCCCTCCAATGTTCTTGCCTGGAGAATCCCAGAGATGGGGGAGCCTGGTAGGCTGCCGTCTATGGGGTCGCACAGAGTCAGACACGACTGAAGCGACTCAGCAGTAGAAGCAGCAGCTGAGTTTTTAATCTAGGAAACAGGGGAGAACAAGACCCACAGAGCAGATTTTAAAATGGATTGGGATTAAGAGATTGATAAACGAGGCACACACTGGAGAAGAGTTTTTGGAAAACATACCTGATAAAAAGATTGACACTCAAAATACACAAGTAACTTTTATAACTCAATAATAGGGAAGAAAGCCCAATGAAAATCTGGGGAAAAGGAAAATGATATGATCATCTATAGACAAAAATGAAAAGTATTCCACAAACCAACTTTTAGAACTAGTAAACAGTTATAGCAAGACTGCAGGATACACAGTTCATATACACAATTAATATAACTATTTCCTCAGTCTTGTCAAAGAATGGAGCTGGAGCAATCACACTCCCTGACTTTATACTACAAAGCTGCAGTAATTAAAACAGTATAGTACAGGCACAAAAGAAGACACACAGATCAACGGAACAGAATAGAAAGCCGGAAATAAGCCAATACACTTACGGTCAATTAAGTTTCAACAAAGGAATCAAGAATATAAAGACAGAAGAGAAAAGATAATCTGTTCAAGTGGTTCCAGGAAAACTGGGACAACTACTTGTAAAAGAGTGAAATTAGAGCAATATGACGGAGAAGGCAATGGCAATCCACTCTAGTACTCTTGCCTGGAAAATCCCATGGATGGAGGAGCCTGGTAGGCTGCAGTCCATGGGGTCGCTGAGTCGGGAATAACTGAGTGATTTCACGTTCACTTTTCACTTTCATGCATTGGAGAAGGAAATGGCAACCCACTCCAGTGTTTCTTGCCTGGAGAATTCCACGGACGGGGGAGACTGGTGGGCTGCCATCTATGGGGTCGCACAGAGTTGGACACGACTGAAGCAATTTAGCAGCAGCAGGAGCAGAACAATATGAAACATCATATATGAAAATAAACTTCAAATGGCTTAAAGACCTAAATGTAAGACCAGACACTGTCAAACTCCTAGAGGAATAGAACAGTTTTTAAAATATATCACAGTGATACTTTTTTGGATTCATCTCCCAGAGTAGTGAAAATAAAAGCAAAAGTAAAGAAGTGGGGGCCTAATTAAACTTAAAAAGCATTTGCACTGAAAAGGAAACCATAAGAAAAAGGAAAAGACAACTTGTTGGAATGGGAGAAAATATTCACAATGGAAGTGATTGTCAAGACCTTTAATTCCAAAATATACAAATAGTTTAATATCAAAATACAAACCAATCAGAAACTGGGCAGAAGACCTAAATAGACAGTTTGCAAAAAGAAACCCAGATGGCCAACAGGCACATGAAAAGATGCTCAACATCACAAATTATTGGAGAAATGCAAATCAGAACTACAATGAGGTATCATCTCACACCAGTCAGAATGACACTCTTCAAAAAAAAAATCTATAAATAAAAAATGCTTGAGAGGGTTTGTAGAAAATGAAACCCTCCTACCCTTTTGGTGCAATGTGAATTAGTGCAACTAATATGGAGAACAGTATGGAGGTTTCTTAAAAACTTAAAATCACTAAGTTACAATATGATCCAGTAATCCAACTCCTGGGAATATCCTAGGAAAACTCTAATTTGAAAAGACCACATGAACCCCAGTGTTTATATCGGCATTATTTATAATACCCAAGACATGAAGCAACCTAAATGCACATCAACAGAGGAATAAAGAAAATGCATATAATGGAATATTATTTGGCCATAAAAGAATGAAACAATGCCATTTTCAGCAACATGGATGGACTTAGAAATTATCACACAAAGTACTAAGTCAAAAGACGAAGACAAATACATATGATATAACTTATATATGTAATCTTAAAAATGACATAAGTGAGCTTGTTTTCAAAACAAAAACAGACTCACAGACACTGAACAACAAATTTATGGTTACCAAAGGGGAAAAGGAGGGAGAGATCAACTAGGAGTTTCAGATTAGCAGATGAACAACAAGGATATACTGTACAGCACAGGGAACTATATTCAATATCTTGTGCTATAAATGGAAAAGAACATGTTTTTAAAAAATTGCAGTAAAAAAGAAAAAGTGGGTCAAGATCTTACAGACTCTCAACCTAAGATCTTACACAGGTGGCAAACAAGTATATGAACACATCCCCACTCATATGTCATCAAGGAGATACAAATTAAAGCAACATGGCACCCCACTCCAGTACTCGTGCCTGGAAATCCCATGGATGGAGGAGCCTGGTGGGCTGCAGTCCATGGGGTTGCTAGGAATCCGGACACGACTGAGCAATTTCACTTTCCCTTTTCACTTTCATGCATTGGAGAAGGAAATGGCAACCCACTCCAGTGTTCTTGCCTGGAGAATCCCAGGGACGGGGGAGCCTGGTGGGCTGCCGTCTCTGGGGTCGCACAGAGTCGGACACAACTGAAGTGACTTAGCATAGCATGATTAAACTATAACACCTATTAGAATGGCCAAAATCGAGAATACTGACACACAAAATACTGGCAATGTTGTGAAGCAACTTCATTGCTAGAGGTTATGCAAATGGACAGCTACTTCTGAATAGAATTTGGCAGTTTCTTATACAACTAAACATACATTTATCATAAGATTCAGTAATCACACTTCTTGGTATTTATCCAATTAGTTGAAACCTGTGTCAATACAGAAGACTGCACTTGAATGTTTATATCAAGTTTTTTCATAAATGCTGAAACCTGAAAGCTACCAAGATGCCTTTCAATAGGTAAATGAATAAAAAAGTGTTGCACATCCATACAGTGGAATATTATTCCTCACTAAAAAGAAATGAGTTATCAAATCATTGAAAAGACATGGAGGAAACATATATAGACTGATAGGTGAAAGAAGTAAATCTGAAAATGCCTCATATTGGATTATTCCAACTATATGATATTTAGAAAAGTCAAAACTATGGAGACAGTAAGAAGATCAGTGGTGATTTTCTAGCGGTTTGGGGTAAGGAGAGCAGGAAGGGATGAACCAGGGGAGTGCAGGTGAATTTTAGGGCTATAAAGCTACTCTGAATAATACTATAATGGTGGATACATGGCATTATTATACATGGATTCTTTACATTTGCCCAAACTCAATTACACAGCACAAAGAGTGAATACTACCTTAAACTACAAACTTTTGTTAATAATGATGTATCAATGTTAGCTTCCAACAAATGCAACAAACTAAGTGCAAAATGCTAACAACCCAGGAAACTTGGAGAGAGGTGGGGCAGAGATATGGACATATTCTGTATGTTCCACTCAGTTTTTCACTAAACCTAAAACTGATGAAAAAATTAGTAAAGTGTACTAACTTTTTGAAAGGGACAAGTAAAAATGGGTGGAAGTAGGGGAGACAAAAACCTTTTCATTATTTAACCTTTAATTTTGGTGTTTTCTCATAAGTGAGGTAGAGAAGATCAACCCTGACTCTCCAGAAAGCATAACAAAAAGTACATGATCTTTGGGGAATCATCAGATTTCTGATATTACTAAGAAGTGGAAAAATTTTCTCAAGATTGTGAAAATGTATAAAAAATGGGAGATTTTGGAACAAACAATTTAAAATGATGCAAGAGTTTGACTGTGTGACAAAAAGGGATGGAGGAAGAACTGCAGAAAAATAAATGAATGGTAAGGACTTCCCTGGTAGTCAAGTAGCAAAGACCCCACACTCCCAATACATGGGGCTCGGGTTCAATCCCTGGTCAGGGAACCTAGATCCCACATGCCACAACTAAGGGTTCACATGCCTTACCTAAAGACCCTTCATGCCACAGTGAAGATCCCACGTGCTGCAACTAAGACCCAGAGCAGCCAAATAAATAAATAATTTTGGGAAAAAATTAAATGAATGGCAGCCATAACCAGAATCTTGCATTTTGGCTTTAGCTTTGCAACAACAGATGGCTGTTTCATGCCCAGAAGGCCATGACCCTGGGTTATATTAGAAATGTGGATAGGAAACTACTGCCATTTCTTGCACAAGCAGTACAGTGGTCTAGACAGCAGTTTGGAACTCCTCTTAGGATGCCAGCAGAAAAGGGAGTTATCGGGTCTTTGAAGTGTCTGCTTTCCATTTGGCATGAGATGTGGGGATAGAGTCAGATGTGGTTAGGATTGTTTAAGTGGGGGTGTCAAGGATCCACATGGGTTATTGAATGAGACTTAGATGAGTTGTGTTATGAATAATAGAGTTGTGTAGCCCAAGGGATTCCACTTGAAAATAGATAATACCATACAAACATTTTCTGGTCTAAAGAGGCTGCAAACTCAGAAAAGTTTGTGGAAAGGCAATAGCCTCAGGATTTTACACATCCTGAAGTTTGAAAAAAAATTTTAATTTCTCTTTACAATCTCTTTTAACCAGTCATAGATTATTCAAGTTTGAAGGAAAATTAAAGGTTATTTAGTCCAAATCCTCCAATTTAAAGTGTGCAGATAAGCCAAGAGAAGTTAAACGAGTTACCCAAATTCATAAATCCATTTAATAGAGAATACGACTCCAGGATTCTAAAAGCTAATTAGATCTTCAGGTTCTTTCAAATATGTGTTATGTTAGTGGATGAGTAAGAACTTTCTGTTACGAAATGTGATTTTAATTTATCAAATATTTTATTGTACAGCTGTCAAACATATATATTTACACATATGTAAATCAGTCTATGAATCAATGTTATATGTACAATATGCTTAATTAAAATAAAAGATGACAATAAAGTAAAGCATGACTTCTGCACTAAGGATACTTCTTTTATGTCAATCTGTTTTCCTCAATATGTATTTCTAAATTTCTGTCTCATTATCTTATAATTCTATTAAAAGGATAACCAAACTTCCCTTATCACTTTTAACATTTTCAGTTGAGAGTTGCCTAAGTGTTTTGGTTATACACAGAGTCTTCATGTTGCTAATGCAAAAGGGCCTCTCACGCTGTGTTATGTATATGATGATTATTGTGTCAGCTTTGTCTCTGAAATGCATTTTTGAAGCTGGTTAAGAGGTTTGTTAGAGAATTTAACTGTACTGGAATATGAACACAAGTGGTATAATGTCTGGGGACAGGGCAGACTGACAGAGTAATGAGTAAGCCATTTACTTTCCAAAAATAAGCAGTGTAATTTGGTAAATAATTATGCAGGCTGTGAGCCTTTGGAATGCACAGCCCTCATATACACACACATCAATAGATATACACACATATTTAAGTAACTGCATTCAAAGTCTAAAGCTAAATATATATGAAATAACATTAGCTTTAAGGTGGATAAATTACAATACAATAAGCAGAAGAAATGATATAACAAACTCACTGACATTTGCAAAAGTGAGACCACATTTACTGTGATCATTTTTGTAAGGAAAAATTGGAAAGATTACCAAAATATTTAAAGAACTGGGGTCATTTCTTCCCTTCTTAAAATGACTATCTTATTTAGTAGCTCTTTAAAATATTTGAAAGATCTTCAAATAAAGAAAACAGAAGACATATGTATTAGAGTACAAAATCTAGAAGTAAAACTAATGGGTTGAAATCACAAGTTATAGTCAATACAACACTGTCTTACACATTGCTATTTAATGATGGATATTCTCATATGAGGATATCAGCTTTAGGATTTTGTAGTGAAATGTTATATATGAGTCAATAATATGTGCAGTTTTCATCTGTACAGATGAGTATGCTTGAACTTACTCTTAGGTCTCTTTGCCATTTTTTAATCAATACTTGTTTCTTCAGCCATGTGAAGTTTCTGAGTATCGTGTTGTTACAAATGGAGCACCTTTGTAGTGTAGTTACAAATGAAGCCACCCTTCACTTTCAGAATATCCCAGGTATGTAATAAATTATGCTGTCATTCCAGTAACACTTCGTATGGCTAAAATTGACCTGTTTCTACCTAAAAATATGAAATAAGCTTACAGATGTATGGGCCACATGTGTGCAGTGTGTGTCTGTGAGTGTGTGGTTTGCTAAACTACAGCAAGGGACGAAAAATGACCAGAGTGTAGCAATTCTTTTATAGATTTCCTTGTTCCAAGAAATCTAATAAACCTGAAATAGAAAGTAGATAATTATGTGCTGAATCTGGATTGCAAGTAGGATCAACTTGAGTAATTATAATAAAAGCCTATTCATCTTTCTATAAAATATGCCCTTAATGGAATTCATGAATACTTTTTCACTAAAAGTAGATTTAATTAATATTCATTTTCTGGTCAAGTATGTACAACACTCAGTATATTAGGCCTATTAAATATTGCCCAATCAAGAAATAGTCATTTTTGTTCTCTAAATTTTGGTACTCAAGTGTTAGGTGATTTAAAATAAAATGTTTAATTGTTTTTCCTTTAGATGTATGACTTTAATCAATAGAATGATAAATATACAAGTTGAAAATGACATAATCTATTGAATAGACTCAACTTTATAAAATACACCAGACCAATAATCTAAGTATTTGTACATAAATGTTAATTTTAAAAATAAAATATGTATGTATGCTTAACATATCTTCCACATATATAAAATATAATTTTATTAAAGTCTATTGCATACATTCTTTACTATACACATATGTTCTCATCAGCATTTCACATATTATTGCTATAACTTGTAAAAATGGAGATTAACATCTACTGAGCATTTATTAAGTGCAGAGTACTCTTCTAAAACCCATTTATTTTATCATCTAATCATCATAATGACCATATGATTATGAGAGACTGTTATATTTATGATCTCAGGATTAGGAAACTGAGTCATTCTTCAAAATTATACCACTGTGAAGTAGTAAGGCCAGGAATCAAATCTAAGCAATTTGTCCACTAACCTCCCTTCAAAAAATCACACACACACGAAACTGAAATTCAA